>NW_026947492.1:58315000-58567500 GCF_034190915.1 Cavia porcellus
CAGAACACTGTTTTCCATAAAATACTTATAAGGGAAAGAAGCTAACTTTTTTTGACTATATTATACTTTTAAGTATCCAATCTCTTTAATCCTTACAATAACCTTCTAAAACTGGCATTACTCTCATCTATGAGGAAAAAGATTTAGAAAGACAAATTTACTTCAGGTCATATTGGAAGAAGTAGATTTCTAACTCGGAACTTTTGAACTTCAAAATTTCCTGCTTCCTTTTTAATATTATACCACTATCCCTTCTCTTAGATTAAAAATACCATCCATTCTTTATTGCTTCTTGTTATTAAGAAAATAAATTTTCACATATTATATAAGAATATCTTGCCAAAAACCTCAAGGAAGTTAAAATGCCATTAATAGGACCAAGAATTCAAAAGTAAAAAACATACACTGAACACAGAACTTAGTGCTATTCCTTTCTCATAATTCTACTAATACCTTATGAAGGAACTTTTTTTTTTTTAAATTTTAAAAGGAACTTTTTTTAAAGGGGAAAAGGCACATAAACTAGTCAAAACAAAAAAGTACTCAGATACAGAGGCATAAGACTTCAGTTCCAGCTAAACTAGAGAGACAGAAAGAGAAACAGAGACAGAGACAGAGACAGAGACAGAGACAGAGACAGAGACAGAGAGGAGAAAAAAAGGAGGAAGAAAGGTGGAGAGAGAAAGAAAGAGGGGGAGAGAAGGGAAGAGGAGAGATGAAAGGAATGATGGCAGCTATAAACCTTTCAAAAGTGGAAAACAGACCAGTCATAAATGAACCACGCCAGTTATGAAAGAAAGACAATTTTCACATGCAAGAAAAAGAGTCAAGAATTGCAAATACAACATGCTTTTGACATGAGGATAAAAGTGGGAGTCAAGAGAAGAAAACTAGTTGAAAATCTGCTGACGAAACATTTAGATCTCTAGCTGCCCTCCCACACATCACAGGAAGACCAGGCACTTAAGAACTGAATCTAAAGGAATCTGTTCACACTACATACAACTAAGGTAACTAAGTGGTACACTTAAAAAAGGGCTAAATAAAAATATAATTTATGGTGAGGTCACCTACATCTATTCCATTTACTCCAAATATTGGCAGCCAAAATTAAATTACTCAAGGCAAGAGATGAAGTCCAAAAAAAAAAAATCCAAGACATTACATACCATGAAAAGTGGAGTAAGTGTTCCTTAAAAAAAACAATCTAGCTAGGAAAACCGATAAGGAGGTTACTAGTCAGCACCGCCCACTCATACACACAAAGTTTACTGCCCACTTTTATATATAAGTAGGTAGCCAGACATTTTTAGAAAATGCTGAAATGAAAGAGATAAAAATAAATAAAATGAACTTACAGGTAAGATAAAGTACATGAAAGAAGAAAACATAAAAACCATCAGATCAAGCCAGTTGTGGTGACACACACCAGCAATCCCAGCACTTAGAAGGCTGAGGTAGGTGGAGCACCATAAATTCAAGGCCAGTCTAGGTTATGTACTGAGTTCAACGCCAGCCTGAACTACATACAAAAACTTTGTCTCAAAAAAAATAAAATTAAAAAATCATCTGATCAAAGAATATAACAATGTTCTAACAGGATTTTTTTTAAAAAGGAATTTTCAGAGTACAAGAAAGACTAGACATTTAAAACATGATAGAAAAAAATGGAAACTCCCATAGAAATATTGAATACAGAATAAAAAGACCTAGTAACACGATCCTATAATCCAAAAAAGCACTCAAAGGCAAAGGCAGAAGTATTGCAAGGTCAAACCCAGCCTGAGCAACTTAGTGACTTAGCAAGACTCTGCCTCAAAATAAAAATTTAAAAGAGCAGGGAATGTAGCTCAGGACAAAATTCCTGGAAGTTCTATCCTTATACTGAGGAAAAAAAACAAAAACAGGAATAGTAATACTTACAGAGCATTTATTATCTGCTAAGCTCTAACAGTTTTCATATTATCTTCAAAACTTTTAAAAGTATCTTTTCTGTATTTCACACATGAGAAAATTTAGGTACACAGTTTAATCTTCCCACAGTTACACAATTGTTAAGTGGCAAAATCTGGGACTGCAACTTAGAAAGTCTCACCTCAAAATCCAAATCTTTAAGCACTCTGCTATAGCAGGTGGGAAAACCAAACAAACAGAAAATGAGAATGGCAAAAGGCAAGAAAGTTAAAGAATCCAACTGAGGCAATTCTACCTCCTGAATCACAGGTAATCCACAAAGAAGTGGAGAAAAACCAAAGGAGTAACTCAAAATTTCTGAGACATGAAAGACATAAGTGTCCAAAATGAGAAGTCATACTTGAGCATATGACATAATCAATAAAATAAAGTCCTACATCAAAGAATATTTCTTTGAAATGTCAGGACTAGGGAAGTTACTAAGACTTTTCAAAGACAAAAACATGACACCAAAACCTGAAAGAACAGTACCTTTAAAATTTTAAGAAAATGACTTCCAACCTAGAAGACTTTACCTAGCTAAACCATGACAAAAATGAAAGGCTAGAAAATTTAATTTGCAACCTGTAATGAAAAGCCTCAAAATATTTCATCCAGCCATATATCCTAAAGTTACTGGAGGATATGCTCTACCAAAATGAATAGATAAACTGATAAAAGAAGAAGATCAGAATAACAGTAAAGAAAAATCCCAGAAATATAGGTGTACAATAGCTACCAGAGTCCATCAGAGTCCAGATTAGTGTGGAAATACTAAAGGTTCCAATAGCATGCAATATTTAGACTACTGACAACTTAAACATGCATACCTAGGGAACAGTTTAGGAATGAATTCATGATAGCATACAAAAAATTTTTTGAAAGACCATATTCCTCCTTTCTTTACAAAAAACCAACTCTGATAACTTTGTTACTTTGGCAAAGTAAAAAATGAGTTTTGGAAGGTATAGTCAGACAAAAGGAGGTTTAAAAAACTTTGCTATTTAAAAAAATTCCAAATGATACTCTAATGATGAAATAAGTCTCAAAGTAAATCTGCTAGCTGTTTCATCATAGGCAAATGATTTAGCCACCTATGGGCAAAAATAATACCAATTTTAATTTTTCTGTGAAGAACTGAACAAGTAAAATATATGAGCATTCCCAGCATACTGCCAAGCACATAATAAGCACTCAGCTATACTTGTTAAATGTACATCACAGTTTCAGAAAGAGATAGAAACAACTGGCAGGCACATACTACATCTACTACATACCTTCTGTGTTGTTGTGTTTGTTGTCTGTGTTGACGGTTTGGTAAAGGTTATTTTCACAGGAGACATGTGGGGTGGTAAGGAGTTAGCAATGCTCTGCATGATGTTGCTCATCTTGGGACTGCCACTCACAGGCACAGTGATCGTCTTTGAAACTGGAACAACAGCCTTTGGAACTTCCTTTAGGACAACAGGAGAGGAGCTAGAAGAGTTTGTTCGCCTTCGTTTTCTGGGTTTTTCATCTTCATCTGAACAGCTAACACCTGAAAGGCAATGACAATATTGCTATATTTATACCAAACTAACATTACGTTTTGTATTTTATTTTTAAAAACCCATGTGTCAGATCAGGGTTACAGTTCAGCAGCACAATGACCTCTTGGCAAATGCAAGGTCCTGAGTTCAATTTCCAGTATCAAAAAAAAAAAAAAAAAAAAAAAAACTATGTGTGATCAAGTCAGTCTTGATCTTTCCCTTTGCCTTACGGCCAATCAACCTGTAAGTCCAATCTATACTTCCTCAGAGAAGCTGTCACTGAATATCTTCTCTCTTTTCTTTAAACCTATGTCCATTATTCCACATCAGTCTTTCTTATCTCTTACCTGTATTTTAGCAATAACCTCCTAAAAGATGTCTATACCTCCACTCTTTCAATTTCTACCCTCTGTCCTACTATCAGTTACAAAATTTCATACCATAGGCAGTGCATTGGCATGATTAAGTTGGCATTAGCAATTTTTATCTTTCTATAAGATGTGGTATAAAATCATTACCATATCATTAAAGGCCTCATATCTTTCCAAGAACACAAAAATATCTTGTTGCACCTAACCATGTTCATTCCTAAAATCTTGGTATGTTAAACCATTCCCCAAAACAACTTAGTACATTCTACTTCTGGGTCTCTACGTAATATTGTTCTTTGTAAAAAGCCACCTACCATGAAAGACCTTTTCATCATCCTGGTATTGTCATCCTCCAAGTTATTTCCTCAGTAAAATACTTTTTACTGCTCATCCAGCATGTTTCCTCTGAGTTTATAAGGTACTTTGTACCTTTTCTTCTATACCGCTTACCACTTGGCAATGTATCTGTTTACAAGCTTATTTCCCATTACTTAGGAGCTAAATCTTATGGCTTGTTTCCCTGGTATGGTATCTTAGACATAAAGTCAGGTGAATAGATAATTGTTTTTACCCCAAACTAATGTCTGTGTGACTTCTCAATATAAAACAACGTACTACTTGGAACTTAAAACTACGTATTTTGAGAAATGGTTTCTTCATATTTGGGAATCCAGTGTTTAAAAAACCATAATAATAAAAAAATAAGTCTGTGGAGCTTATTTTAAAAGACCACCCTGGCTAAATCTACAGAAATCAGTCATAAGTTTAATAGTTCAAGATTCATAGCTTTTGTTTTATATATTAAAACCTTTATTGTTATAGACATGTTTAAAAAAATCAAATTAGATATAATACGATACCAATCTACATTAAAAAAAAATCTCTAAAGCAGGCATAAAAATTATACAGCATGACTCATGGGTTGATAATAAAAGATAACTCCTAACACCTTCATTTTAACTCTGACTCTAATTTCAACTGGGCTGAGAACAACACAGGGTCACCCCTGTCTAAAATAGCAAACACAGCCTCTAAAAATTACAAAGAATCAACTATATCCTGAGTAAAATGAAAATTAAATATTAATGATCTCAATATATAAAAAGCAAAGCAAAAGGTAAAATAAATTTTAAAAGAAAAAGGGGCAGCAATATAAAAGAAAAAAATACATTCCTTCATAGGGTAGAATCAACAAGTTAAAATTGCAAACAAAAATTTTTTAAAAATAGTCAATTAGAAATGTAGACATTCCTCATTTAACAACAAAGGGCAGTTCCTAGAAGCTAGTCATTAAATAAATTAGTCCCTACATGAGGAATCGTATGTATATTACAAGATTCAGTACAGTATAATGTATAACAACATAAATCTATAGTACTGTACTAGACAGTACAATCATCAAAAATTATAGTACCATACTATGGAAGAAGCCACCATAAGGGCACACTGCCACTGACATCCCTCCATGGTAAATCCAAATGAGGGCTGTAAGTCAGAGCAGCAGATTGTTAAATCATTAGATCATTAAACAAGGAATTCCTGAATAAAAGACTTTTAGAGTACTTCACTGACTCTAACAGCTGAATGATATATTATGTGAACTAATAAAAACACTACAAAGATTAGAATCACAGAAGTAAATGTTGACTACATGACATAAGTATATTCCTTCAGTATGTATTCACATTTCTAGTCCATTACAATCAAAACAAGTGAATACTTGAAGGAGAGCACTGTTTAAAGGCAGATCCCCCAAAAAGAACAAAGAGAAGATACTTCTCAAACTGTATAATGGATTGAAAATCAATACACACCTAGTCACATAGACAGAAAGGAACTCTTTGAAATCTTCAAAAACTAACCACTGGTAATGCTAGTGGCCTGATGATTTATTCCAGGAAGGCAGATCTAATCAGAGCCTACCCTGCAATATTTAGCCAAGATGGCCCTGGAAACACTGAGAGTATCACTTACTTTTGACATAAACAGTACTTCCACTTGGCAAGACAACTACATTGGAGGCAGGACTGGCAGGTCTTGGAGACTTAACCGTTGCTATGCTGCCACTTGGAACGGGGGTAGAGGTTGGGGTTGACGTGGTACTTGTGTAGGAATAACAAACCACTACTGAAGGAACGATAAAAAAGTTTGCTGTTAACTTTCACCAGAGGCATACAGAAAATTTATTTTTATTGCAGGCCAATTTTAACGTTTTCACGTGATCAAAAGTTAAGAGGCCAATACTAGGTACTATGTCCACAGGTTAAAAAGTACTAACAGCTTTCCTAAAATTAACATCTAAACTGAGTTTTCCCCCCATTATTTAATAGCTTGTTTACAGGTGACTTTGACAATAGACAAAAATATAGTCACAAAGAAATCAACTTTAAAATTATACAAAGAAAAATGAAAATCATTTTTCATTCACAGCAATGGCATCCACAACAGGCAAATATTTGTATCTCCTTTTAGTACTATGTGTCAATGATGGGGTGATGGATAATTTTTCCCTAACCACGGCTATTTCCAATATATTATTAGGGAAGAAGCAACATAAATTTCTTTTATATAAATGAACTCACTAGTCATTTGCCATGCAAGTGATGCAAAAATAACTCAACTAAAATAACAACATCAAATTTCAACCTTTTTCATTCAACAAAGGGAAACAGTTCAATCAACAGTAAGACAGGTACTATTTACTGAGTAACCAGCACTATGCTAAATCCCCTTCATACATTATCACTAATTCTCCCACCATGACCACATTTTAAAGATGAGGATCCCAAAGCTCACAAATGCTAATTCATACTGAAGGTTACAGGGCTAGGAAATGGCAAAATACGATTCAAACACAGATTTGACTATTGGAAATCCTACATTCTTACCACTCTTCCGGAGAGCTAATAGATAGAAAAAATAAAAGTGGGAAGAGAGGAAAGATGCCTCTCCAACAACAGAGTAACAGTAACCCAAAGAAGGCAGTTTGTACACTGACAACTACTTCCTTACAGATTTAACTATCTTCAGCCTAAAGCAGCCTAGCATTCAAGAAGAGTGTCTCATTCCACTCCATGGCCATATCGTTAGCAATTGCTCAGAGTAATGTGACAAATGCAATGTTTTTAGGTCCACTGTCATGCAAAAACCTAAGCTACTAGAGTCAATTCAAATATGGTGGTCTCAGAATTCAAAGATTTTTAAAGCATGTGTCAATTAGTAGATTGAACTGTTAGAGTATTCTGGCACAACAGAGAAGCAAAAGTACAAAATGAACAGATTTATTGAGTTGAGGATGTGGAAAGGAGCACACAACCCATGGCGACTGGGTTGTCTCCTTTCACCAGAAACAGAGAGGCAGAGGGTTACAGGACCTCTGATTGAAGCGGCACATGGGGTGGGTACTGATGACATGTGAGGAACCGAGCTGAATTCTCTGTGCGTGCAAACAGGAAGGGGAATTCCAAATAGAGCTGAAGAAGAAGCAGGAAAAGTAACCACCACCATAACTGTACAGTAATTTATACTAGGGCAAGAACCTTTCATAAATAACAAAAAGGAATTTCTAAAATCTTTTCATCTGCCAGGTAATGAATTAAGCACAGTGTCTAAAGCAGAAAAGTAGTGTATACCACCAACTGCAGAAGACAAAAGTAGAGCTTTGTTTTCAGCAATTAAACATGTTATCTAATTCATTCTGTAATGGCATCCATTAAAGTCTTCTATCCACTTCTAATAAGAAATGGTGATGTCAAACTTCATTTCAAGAAGGGTTTTTGTAATTTTACCATTAACATAACACATTTTCAACAAAAAGAAGATTAATTTTGGCTGAGACTACAAATTTTCTAATTTGTAGCTTCAGCACAAGAGTTGCCCACTATGTTTCATAACCTTTAAATACTACAATAAAGATAAGATTAAAAAAAAAAAAGGATAACTTTTCTTGAAAATTCTGAGGAAAACACTCTCTAAATAGTATTTTCCTACTCACCTTCTTTGCTTCCTGTTTCTGCAGGCACGGGAAGAGATGCATTGTGCTGAATAGCTGCATTGGCAACAGCATTAGCTGTTACAGTGAATGCTGTTTGGGGAACTAGTCGGGGCATCAGTGGTACCAATCGACGACCTTCAATGGACCATTCTGAAGAGCTATTAGGTCCAGACATACTAAACAAAAGAGAAAACACTGCTACAAGGGCTCTCAATTACTAAAAACAAATCAAATATAACACTGAATTATAAAAAGGACCCTTAATGAACAAAGAGACTTCATTTTAAGCAAGCAAGATCAAAATTATGTATAACTAGAATTCAAGGAATGCCACAAACTTAAGTTCTTATATATTTCATTCTATAATCTGAATCTTACAATGAACATAATTGAAACTATGGTATATTTTTCTATGGCTTTTAAATAAATACTAGTTTTGGTTTCATTGTTTCACTAACAAAAACTAGCATTTTTAGTAAATTTTAGAATGAAATTTTGTAATTAAACCATGAAAGTAAAAAGCACTCATAATACTAACACTCAGGTCTTCTTTAAAAACTGAAAATGGAATTCACTGAACCTTTGCAAAATTATGTATCTGCCTGCATGGCCAGAGTTTCTAAAGGCTTTTAAATAAGGGAAATTGAGGCAGTAAACGAGGGGAACTAAGTATTAAAGAAGAAAGTTATATACATAACAGTATGTGCTACTAATGATTTTATTATACTACATTATATTACATATACAGTGCCTTCCTGTTAAAAATAGACCAGATCTAAGGACACTAAAAGAAAACTGCCACTATGTTATTTGTATTTATGTATACCACCATTCATTCTAAGAATAATTTGGGTTATTTAGACTTTCTCCTCAACAGACACTACTATGTTTCTCTACTCGACATTTCTTGAGTGAGTTTCATCCTGAGAATCTGACCAGAGGCTGAAATACCAAAAAAAAGAGTTGTCAGCTGGGTCTGTGGTGTACACCTATAATCCCAGAACTGAGGAGGGCAGAGGGAGAAAGATCGTAAGTTCAAATCCTCCCTCAGCAACTTAGTGAGAGCCTGTCTCAAAATAAAAAATAAAAATGGCTGGGGATGTAGTTCAGCATGAAGGCCCTCAGTTCAATTCCCAGTACCATAAAAAGAAAACTGTCACTTCTCTTGACTTGGCTCTATGAATGACCCAGACTAATCACTAGTACCTAAAATTAACATTCACCTAAAACTAATCAATTGCTTCATAAAATCAGAACTATTTCTATATATTTTTTGAAACCATGGATTCTACAATGTAACAGCATTTAAGAATCTATATACACTGATTCAGATTTAGAGGGACTACATAAAAGCCATGATTAGTGGGTAGCAGAATAATGATGATGGTAAGGGTAGAAATGAAAGTTAAAATCAGTTAAGAATTTACTATATGAGAGGCATTGTTCTAAACATTTTATGTGTATTAATTCATAGTTCCCTCAACAATCTTGTGAAATTGGGAGTCTTATTATTTCCATTTTATAGATGGTAAAATTGAGCCAGAAGACAGGCTAAATAGCTTTTCTAAGGTCCACAACTAATCAATGTCTCCTTCAACTAACATATTTCAGCTATTTGGCACATATGACAAAAACATAAAATGTTACAAATGAGGGGGTTTTTTTTGTTTTTTTTTTTTACAAATGAGTTTTATGTCTAAACTTTTGCCCTTGATTTGTATCAACTGGGAACTCAGTGAATGGAAGAAAAATTACAACTTAAGAATTTAAGTACAGTTCGAAAAGGAATTTCTAAAAGCTGATGAATTGAACTGAGTTACTGTGAAAAATCTATAAAGTCCTTCATTTTAACACAGTCCTACCTAAGGCAAAAAAAGAGGGCTCCCTGAAACCCCAATAACTGACAAATTTAAAAGTTCCATAGTATACTAGTTTGGAAACAAAGAGTGGTGTGAACAAGAAAAGTAGAAAAGAGCTATAGCTAACTGTTAAAGGAAAAAATTCTAAAAGCTGTTCAGGCCCAAGGATTTAGATAATGGCATAAGCACTTGCTGGCAAGCATGAAGTTGTGAGTTAGATCCCCGGTACCAAAAAATATATATATATATAAATATATATACACACACACTATTCAATATTTTTTGGCCTATTTTATTATGCTATCATTTTATTAGATCATTACTTATTAACTTGGTTGGTGTGAGTTTACCACACTAATAAAGTGATATCTACACTTACCTGGTGCATTGTTTAAATTGTAGCAGAAATTACAGAAGATTAATCATTTAAAGTCATGAATATAGGCTTTTATTAAAAAGAGAAGCTTGCAGTGTAAAAGACAACTGCAACTTTTTTAAAACTTTATAAATCTTCTGAATTTCCACTCATGCAAACATGCTTGAATTTTTTAAATGAGTGAAAAATGTTAGAATTAGATTAAAATTTCCTATCTGTTTAGTAATGAGTATAAATATGCATTAGTTACATAAGTCATCTCAACTAAATTTACAAACTAAACATCTTACTGCAGGGCTTCACTGAGATGCCTTAGTCTCAGTATCATACCTCTGTTTATACTAATATGGCAAAGGAGATAGAAACCTTGCTCTAGTCTGTATTTCAAGAAATTTAAAATGATATTAATTAAATCACCTTGGCTGTCACATCATTCTTTGGTGTGAAAGGAATGGTTACTCCTCACACAGAAACACAGTATCCTGGAATGTCTGACTAACGGTGAAAGGAAGGGTTAAAGAGCAGAAATTCCAGACAGCCACTTTATTCCGTCAACATGGGTAAGTACAGCCCAATTTAAAAATCTGAAGCTTTAACATTCTGTCATAAATCAAATCTGAATTATAGCATCAGCCTTAGTATGTGGCTTGGTGCCAAACAATAAATGTGTTATGCTTTAAGCCACAAGCAAGGCTCCTTTTTGATCTCAGACACCCCACTCCTTTTGTTCCCTTTCCTTTGTGTGCTCCATCTTGGCTTTCTCATCACTTTTCAACCACATTCCTTCAGGCCTTAACTGCTCTTTGGCGTGGGGGAGGGCAGGGAAAGGAGAAAGGGAATGCAGTCAGTTCACATGCATTCCTCTCACTGTTTTTTCAAACTCCGAGTATGAAGCCCTCCTATACATAATCTCTGGAACTAAGCTCTGTTGATATTTCTAATGGAAAAGCGCAATCACCCAGTCCTCTACTCACTAACTCTTGGGCTCATCAAGTAAATACAGTGTCTGGTAAAACTAAAACCACAATGTAAAATATTAAAACAGGAGTACAAAAAGACCTAAACAGCTTAAAATTATACACTGAAGTAAACTCTTTTCAAAAAATGAAATTCATATATTAAGGAAATCAAAATGAGAGAGAAAAAAAAAGAGGAAACACAGGCAGATAAAAGCCAACTCTCAATTATCCATGCTAATGGAGAGAGGAAGGAAAGGGAGAGGTTAACTAGATTAAAGAAACTCACATAATATCCAAAAATATTTTGGCAAATACTAGTAAATTCTTCACCAAATCTTTTCCAGGACAACTAACAAGTATTAAAATTACTAATTAAAATTTTCACCTCCTCTCCCTTCCCACCCTCTGACTAGAGGTACTCCCAAGCAGCAAAATGGCTAAAGGGTGGGAAGTATTAGGAAGGGGAGGAGGGGAAGAGAAGGAAAAGCAAGGGGCATGGTTAATTCATAAACGGAATAATGTGCCCCTGAATAATTGAGAGCTTTAATTTGGAAATAAATACAAGAAAAAGCCTGAAATAATAATAACCTATTTGCATACCTGTAACTTGGTCTTTCACCCAAATATAAGGATAAATTCATTCTTTAAAGGGGAAAAAAGGAAAAGGAGACTAAATAAATGTTATCCTTTAAGTATGACACTGATGCATCAACTTACAACTAGTTGTCCCGCAATATTGTTCTAACGTTTCTAAGATACTAATTTGTCTCTAAGTGCCTCTGAATGCAACTTACTGTTTACTATTTTATTATCTAGCACACAAATTTCCTATTACCAGTTCTCATATTAGGATTTAGACTCAGTTATCATTTTTAGAGAATCCCAACTCAAAAGTCTGGAGCAAATTAAAAAAGGAATACATTAGTACTTGAATGTTTCAACCATGTTAGCCTGACAAATAAATACTGTACTAAAATGTTCAATGGAAATTTTCCAATTTTTACAGTGCATACCTATCACTAAAGAATCTCAAAATTCTTGATAAACTGCTAAACTTTCAAACTATGATGTTAAAAAAAAAAGCACCCCATTTTATGTGTTAAGTAAAATGAGGGAGAATAAAGAACACAAAGCTAACAGGTCTTTTGTGGTAAATGCAAATTCTGCCAATTAGTTTAAATACATAGTTTAAGGTATCACATTAGGGAAATGCATTAAATTTTTCCTTTAGTTTAATTTCACATTAAAACAAAAATTAAAAATGAATAAATTATATTTTAACATATTTTTATGAAATATTTCTATCATCCTATATCAACACTTTAAGGATAATTTCTGTTCCTTTCTATTCTTAGGAGGCACTGTCTCCATCTATACTCAATACTTGATCCCTGCCCTCAGTCCACCCTCATCCCACCTGTCAAACAGTTGTAATGATTTCAAAACAATTTGATGAGTCCTTTGCCATTTTACTTTTACTTTTTAAAGTAAATTAAGATATATGCATGTCTTACAAGCAAAAAATATGTTAGGGTTTTTCTCTATCTCAAAATACACGAAATAGAGCTACATACAAAAAAGTTATGCCTAAAATAATATACATATCAAATACCCATTACAAAGAACCCCTAAGGGACTTTCAATTTGAGGAGGCACATTATTTTGTTACTTTACTTAAGTGAATCATCCGCTAAACCTTGGTGGTCTTTAGTTACACAGAAATTACCCTGTAACAGGATCTGACCTACGTATTTTAAGGTAGCCTAACAAAATGCAAAAACCATAACCAATTGAACAAACAATGACCACTATGGTCAAGATGCCTGAGCGGAAATACTGTTATTAAGATAAAGTACTCAGGAATCTGCTACACAACAGGAAGACTGTTTCAAAGCTATGTTATACTATGTCATAAAAAAATCAGGGGTGGTATGACTAATGGCTTACTTATGTGCAATTGTTGTTAACCGTTCATCGTTTACTGCTCTCCGAACTTCAGCACGGTGGCGTTCTGTTGAGATGCTATGAAAAAAAATAGCCATTATAGAACTCTGCCAAGCAGGCAGCTCTTTTCTATACTTTTATTAATGTTTAAGTCAACAGGCGGGGTGGGGGTGCTTTCTGAAAAGGCATAGTAGGAGCCTAAGATTGTCAAATGATTCAGTCTTAGAAAAAGACTCATACTGATTCTGTGTAACTGTAGAAAGAATTCGTTACAAATTAGAAATCACAAAAAAACAAACACAGCCTTATATCAAGGCATTACTTCCAAATCTCAGATATATCTGATCATACAAGATTAGCAGAGCTACCTGTTATCTAAAGAGACAAACTGATGTTCAATGGCCTCCTAATCATGGCTGCTGAGAAGACTTTAGCATTTAGAAGTCTTCTAAGATCTTTTCTAAAGCTTAAGAGTCTATAATTTTATGTTCAGTAAATATAATAAAGGAATGAAAGTAGCAAGACAATCTGTAACCTGTGGCTATGTGCTATGAAACTTAACACTGAGGTAATAATCTTTTATTATTCAACACTTCCAACTATGTATCTTATATTATGTATCTTATATCTTATATTACCAGTGGTAAAAATATGCTTATATTAATCTTGTACTTGACTAAACATGTAAAATATTAAACAGCTTTTTTTTAAAGGCTATACCGTTCTATTCACAAATAATAAAAGATCAGTCTTCCAACTGTATTCTTCACTATTTAAGTTGAACCTATACGATGAATTGAAACATTTAAGGGATTAAAAAGCAGAATTTATGAAAAAACATACAACAAAACAATAAGACTGAGAATTTAGATTAACTGCATCCTTACATTAGTATTATTAAATAACAGGAAGAACCTCATTCATCTTTTCACTTAAAAAATAATAGGACAGAGTATCTTTCAACATAAACGCCAAACAGTTAAAACGAAACACTTTCTGAGAAAGCTTAAAATGTCAGAATCAAGAAAAATGTGAAGGAATATCCTGCCTTTCCTCACAATATCCCACCCAGCTTTCTCAGAGTAGTTTTTGCTCTTTCTTCTTTTATTCAACCCAGCCTCATACTGCAGAATCAGCTTCTCCCTCACTCTTCACTTTTACTTTTTCAAATAAACTTTGCAAAACAAATGAAAGAAAGAAAAGTATTAAGGAAACTCTTCAACTGGAATTTTTTATTGGATCGAAATGCCACTCTAGTGCAGTTGAAGGAAGACTACACTTAACGCTATGACTACATAATTATCACCCAGTTACATGTTAAGGAATCTTCCTTGCATATCTCTCTTCCCTCCAACAAATGCCACCTTAGATCTTCATATTCATTTGCTGTCAGTTTTTCTTTCTTCCATTTTCATCAAACATACTTGCCTTTCCCAGGTGGACCAAAACTAAACTTGCCTTTAACCCTTTCTGATGGGATTACAGAACAAAGGATAAACTGCAAAATTTTCTGGAAAAGAGTACACAAATAGGATAGGATCTCTAAGCACCAACAATTTGAATACTTCTGTTCTTCAATTTAATCTGAGAGTGGAAAGTAATAAACACCCTCAAAATGAAATTTCTAGAATAACACCTCCCAAACTTATGACAATTTACCTAAGAACTTTTGAGAGTTCTCCAAGAAGATCCTTTTTTTCCTTGGTGAGATCTCCCTGTGCTCGAAGTGCAGTGATAACGCCAGCATATGCCTCCAATTCTAGAAGAAGAAAATTATTTTATCAAGGTAGGCCTTCAGTATTTTAACACTATGGCTATGCCTAAACTTCAGGGCTAAAAACTTAAAATCAGTCAAATGTAAGTTTTTTTTAAGTCCTTTCAAAAACTTTATCTAAGGATTTAAATGTGGCTTTTACAATTTGTATCATTTTGTTCTCTATTGTTTCACAGTTGTCCTGTATGTAACATGTTCAGGCAGAAAACAATCTAACAAATTTACAACAGGAATCCCCAAGTGATATAATGAGACTCATTAAAAAAAGTTTTTAGCATTACTGAAAAGCATTTTCACTGATCAACTTTCAAAATAATTCCATAGCCCTGCTTAAAAATTCAAACTACCACTTCCTTTCTGGCTAGGTGAGAGTACAGTGAGCACTGTGCAACATAGTTTCTCTTATAAAAGAAACTTAAAGTATTAGTAACTTCAAAAAGATACCTAATAGGAAACAAAGAGCCAGATCTTTTATAAATAGGAAGAGAATTAAAAGATTTGGAGGAATGGGGGATAGAGGAGGGAAGGGAGGGAAAGAAGACATATTAAGAGGTGTCCATGTACATGTACCAACTCCCCACAATGAATGTATTCATTATGTACTGCAAATATGTACATAATAAAAAATAAAAAATAAAAGTTAAAGGAAAAAGAAAATTTTTGTTTGTTTTTTGAGACAACGACTCACTATGTAGCCCAGGGTGGCCTTGGAACTTACAGCAAGCCTTCTGGCTCAGCCTTTAAAAAAGAAAATCTTTAAAAAATAAAATAAAATGCGTCTTTGCAATGGCCACAATAAGAAAAAAGTCTGGCTCCATCACTGCTACTTACTAATTGGGCCATCTCAGACAAATCCTTTCTTATTTGTGAACCCATTTCATTATTTAAAAAGAACACTCTAGGTACTTTCCAGATCTAAGATCCTCTATAGCTACAAAACTATCATCAAAATGACTAATTAGAAAACATGAAATGTTCTTAAAGCAACTAGGTTATTATTTAGTGAATACCAAACCAGAGAGCTTTTTTTTGGTACTGGTGATTGAACTCACAACCGCAAGCTTGCCAGGCAGGCGTTTATGCAACTGAGCTAAATCTCAGGCCCCAGACAGCTTTATTTACTCTTTCATAGAAATAGCCATTACAAATCTATCAATCCCTCTTATTGGTTAAAATATAAAACTACAAGTCTTCAACAGCCCCAAGTAAAACATACATGCATACCATTGTAGCTTGTGTACTTCTCTCCCACAGACTAGAGTGCCATGTGATGTGCTTTGGGCCAATATTGGAAATAATACTTGCTAAAACAATATTGGAAACAATACTTGCTAAAAATGAGAACTTGGGGCCTTGCTCTCTTAGAGATACCAAGCTCCAAAGCAGCCCAGAATGAAAGGCCACATGAAGAGAGAGGTCCAGTCATCTCGGCTAAACTACCAACTGCACAAAGAGAGATAAAAGAGATCTCAGACAATACCAACAACTTATAGAATAGAAAGAAATGATGTACAGATGCTTTAAGTCATTAATACTCTGAAACAAGTATATATAAATAAATAGAATGGTAAGGAATATATATTCAGACTAGATTATCTTCATAATCAAGGTGCCACAACAATTTGCTACTTGCCAGTGCCTGACATAAAACATAATATAAGCTAAATAAATGCATGACTGCAGACTAGGTATATTACCAGTAACACACTAGTAGTCTCATTTAGTTAACATTATTCACAAGTCTGTCAAAAGGAAGCTTTATATAGAACAGTGGTCCAGTGGTCCAACGATATTAAATAGAAATGGCTGATCCAAATGAATTAACCAAAGTGTACACTCTGTGTGTTCAACCTGTACTGGATACTATGTTGACATTTCCTGGAATTTCTCCTGAAAGACAAGCTCTGCTGTTCTAGACAGTAAAGGAAATACTTAATTCTAGGAGACATGAAGGAAAAACTTAATTTCAGGAAACATTATTTCTGCTTTTAACAGGCCCAGAGTAGAGAAAGGGACTGAAAATAACCAAGTAAAAATTAAGTATACTCTAAATATTTATAAATATTTTATTCAACAAATCAATATTGAGTCCTATTACATACATGCTATATAGGGTGTTAGGTCATGCTGTAAAGAAGTTAACTGTAAAATACAGCTACTATGTAATAAATCCTCAAGAAATTATAATAAAGCTTACTTACAGCAGTAAATGAACAGCAGTAAATGAACAGAGGAGAAAGTTATCATCTAACCTGGAAACAAGCTTTAATTAGAAAAAGAAAAAAATATCTATGCTCCAGGCAAGAAGGGAAAGGAAGGCAAATGTGGAAAAGGAGAGTAAAAGAGTAACAGAGCAGATAGTGTTTCTTATTATTTCAGTAACTTCCAGTTACAGTGACTACATTTGAGAATTTGATATTAAGGGAAGCAAAATTATGTATAGTTAATAATAGAAATCAAACTATTCATAGAATATTACTACTATTACCATTACTATTACAGTACTACTACAAAGTACCACAGAAATATTTGTAGAAACACAAGTTGACCATTTTTATGGGTATCTTCAAATCTTGATTGTTTTCAGTACTGAGGATCAAACCAAGAAGCATTCTACCACTGAACTACATTTCAGCTCTACTTTTTTTTTGAGACAGGGCCCAGGAGAGATTCAAACTTGCAATCCTCTTGATTCAGTCTCCCAAGTGCTGGGATTGCAGGTATGAGCCATTATGCCCACTAGCTTCATAATGTGTCTTAAAGTTGGTTAAATTTTTGGTGTCCTTTTTGGTGCCATTCCACTGTAATGTTAACTCCTATAACACACAACTATCATGAATTAAGTACACGCAAACACCTCAGAAAACCAAAAGATTTAGCTGTGCATGCTGTCATGCACCTGTAATCCAAGCATGCCAGGAGACTGAAGCAAGAATGCAAGTTTGAGCTAAGCCTGAGTAACTTAGCAAGAACTTACCTAAAAAAAAAAAAAAAAAAAGAATGGAGAACTTAGTACAAAGGACCTGGGTTCAATCCCCAGTACCACAAGAAAGCAAGAAACCAGGGAAAGAAGGAAAGTGGAAAGAAGAAAGGAGAAAGAAAATTTTAAATTTACCAAGTCTTTTTTTTTTTGCCAAACTATTTTTATAAAACCCTCAACTCATTCCATTTAAACAAATCGTCCATTGAATTCTATTACAGTACATAAAACCCTACATGGCTAGAGTTATATAGTTAAAAGTAATCATAAAAATTGGGCAAGGCCTGTGCTAATGGTTTCTATCTAGCTGTCCCCCAAAGTCTCAGGTGCTCATAGCCAGGGCTTTTGAAAGCTAATTGAATCATATGAGCAATACAGCAAAATGTGTTAAAAAGTGGAACCTGATCAGAAAAGGAAAGCCACTGGCAGAATGACCTGGAAGAGCATAGCTCCCTCCTCTGTTCTCCTCTGTCTCTCTTCTTTCTGACCACCATGAAGTGAGCAGCCTTCCTCCACTCAGGCCCTTCCACCAAACTTTGAGACATGCAAGAACTGAAACTTCTGAAACAAGAGACAAAAGAAACTTCTCCTTATTTAAGTTATGATGTCAGGTATTTTATCCCAGGGATAAAGAAATTAACTAAGACACACTGTAACCTCTGCACTCTGAGAGGCTCAGGCAGGAAGATAACAAGTACAAGTCAAGCCTGGGCAACTTAGGGCTAACTAGACCAAAACTCAAAACAGGCTGGGGATGCAAATCTGGACCAAGACCCTGGGTTCAAGGCAGGAGAGGATGGGGGCAGAACTGACAGGTCTTTATCAGTGGTACATTCAGTATATCATAAAGAATCTCTGTCCCAAAGTCTTTATAATTAAGTAAAATCTTTTTAGCATTTTACATTAACATAATTTATAAGTATGTTTAAAATAACAAAGCTAATTCTTAAATACATTGTCCTCTCTAAATTTAGGATCTGGAGCTAGTACTTGAAGGCAATTCAAGGTTCATTGTTATGATGATGAGCAAACAAGTGCAAAGGAAGTCTTCCAGCTAAACACTATCAAGGGCTGAAAGTGTCAATGACATTACCAGGTAGGATACATGTTTTCTTTTGTACAGAAGGAGCTCTCCAGCAGCATTACTCACACAGCTCTTACTAAAATTAGGAATAAATTTAGCATTATTTATTTTTCAGTTTTATTTGCATTTGTTTCAAGGTTAACTTTACTGTTGCTCCCCTAACTTTTTGTTCATCTTTTACACCTTTTTCTTCTGTGCAGTCTTCTCTTCTGGTTTAGGAATAGTTTGCTCCTTTTCAAGAAGCAGGGAAAAGCTCACATATGGGTAATCTTACTCCAAATTCTGTAAGTATCAGAGCATGTCTTGGGTGGCTTGTTCACTTGGTGTGTTGGATGAGACTATACATCTAAACTCAAAAATTTAGCATTCTGCATTAAGCATGTGTAACAATTATTCAGTATTCCTTCTGGGCCACTAAACCCATGTCCAGCTCCACTGTTCTTCCTAGGCATACTTACTAACTCCCCATTGTAACACAATGGTACACATTGCTTCTGCAAAGTGACATCTTTTTAATAGTTAGTAGTTTTTCAGATATGCATAGCCCTGGGGAGCTTCAGGAGTATTCTTTCTTTTACTGAGTACAAAGATGTTAGTCTCTTGATTTGCATAATTTTTGTGGGGTTTTCTGGGTTAATACCATACCATTCTCATTTAACACTTCATCCACTTATAAACCATACCATTACCATTTATCATTTCAGCCACTTATGGGGAAAAAAGGGGATTAATTTGGGCTTAAATATTATCTTTTTCGGAGGCAGGGGTACCAGGGATAAAACACACCACCTCATGCTTGCTAGACAGGCAATGTGTTGCTGAGCTACATCCCTAACCCTATTTTTATTTTTAAACATAATCTCTTGATTCAAAGTCTCCAAAACCCAGAAACCCCAATTCTAGCTATTGCCTTTGTGATCTATTCCTCTGCAATTAGTTCAGCTATAAAATAAGTGAGTCTAATTTTACAAATGACAGTAAGTTATATTAACTGCATGAGCGTGTAAAAAACTTTTCAAATTAATGTTGTTTGTATATAAGATTAAAAAATAGATGGATGATAAACCCCTCCCATGAAAAACATGTCTCCTCAACTTGCTAAAACAACAATGCTAAATTCAACTCCAGTGAGGCGTATCTGTAATCCTAGCTGCTTAGCAGAAGCCCAAATTTGAGCCTAGTCTGGGCAACCTAGAAAGACCTTGTCTCAAAATAAAAAATGAAAAAAAGGACTGGGGATACAGCTCAATAGTAGAGTATGCCTCAGTTCTATCCCAAAAAACTGTAAAAATAGACAAACAAACAATGCTAAGAACAGGTTTGAAATCCTCATAGTGTCATGAGGGGAACTATAAAAGGGGAAAAAATATTAGCAGGCTTGAGTAGCCCTAATTCTATTTATCTACATATAGGAATTCCCAAAAAAGATTTCCTCTGAAGCATTTTGTAGTTCTTTAAATAATACAGTCTAAAAGCCAGGCATCATGGTAGGCCTTTTATCTAAATAATTCACTGCTAAAACATTTATTGCTCATTTTCAAATTATTTTTTTTCTTTTATTTCATCCATTGTGTAACCCGAAGCTCAGCAGTAAATAAAAGCTCCTAATAGTCAAAGACAGCATTTCTCAATACAGATTTTCATTTCAACTATATGACATGGAAAATAATTTGAGTAACTCCTCTCAAATTTCTTTGAGATGGCACATAACTTAATACCATTCCAGATGCAAGACAAAGTTGGTTCATTACATACAACAGATGCCTTGACATTGGGGCTTAATTCTCTCCCTAAAACACTTAAGAAAGGCTGCTATAAAAGATGCACATTAAGCTGTTAATTAATAAGCATAAAGTATGTTTTATTATTAATAGTAAAACATAATTGGGGAAGTAGGTACAGCTCATATTAACTTAGAATTCAGAAGTATTTGTCATTCATACATACATTCAAGATGGTTAAATGTATGCTGAAGTGAGACAGAAAATCGTTCAGATACTGACTATAGTGTCAGCATTACCTCAGGTCTTAAACTTCATCTGTAAAATGGAGGCAAAAAATAATAATAATAAGCCTATCTTTTAGGTTTGAGTGAAGGCTAAGTGAAATGCTAAATATAAGAGATTCAAAATAGCAAAGTTACTGTCAGTGAGTCTTAGCTACTTGTATTATGATGATCCATGCACCTCATTTACAAGTCACTACAACAGGCACTGGAGAAACAACAGTGAGAATGATTGTACTATATGTCCAAAGATTTTCTAATACAACGTAAGATGACATTCAGGCACACAACTATACCCCAAACAAGAAAACGATCAAAGACCAAAACCATTAAAAATTAAAAATCATACCCAATTTTCGAAGAATCCTTTTGCATTCATCCCTGCTGAGATCCAAAAGGGTTGGCCACACAACAGGCATTGCTGCTTATATTTGGTAGCCCCAAAGAGCTTGTCTTCCCTACCAGAAGAAAAAACAACCAATTTACCAGAGTACTTTAAGAAGCCACTCACCTGGAGATCCACCCACAGGCTAAAAAGTGAAACCAATAAGATAGCTCAGATCATTTTTCATCACCATATTTTGCAACTTCTGGCAAAGAATTAAACCACCATTTGAGAATTTACTATACCAGTCAGTAGCAGTGGAAAGAGTCCAGGCTTTAGGGTCAGGCAACCTCTAGGTTCTAGTTTCAGCTTTTCACTGCTACTAATATGATCCTGGCAAAACTAGATATTCTAAACCGGTTTTATGCGTGTATTTAAATCAAGGTATTACCACTCAGTTTGGCATGTGTATTCATAAACAACACATGCCGTTTTTCCATAGTGACTGGTATGCAATTTAATAAATACAAACCTATATAAGCTTGGGCAAGTGACTTCTGTCAGTTTTCTCACTTAACCCAAACATTATTTGGGCTAATGGAATTCAGTAATAAAGAATGCTCTTCTCAAGTCTTACCAATGAAATATTAATTTAGACTTAGTAATCATTAAACTACTACTATTTAGCAAAAGTTTAAATGCCAAGAACTTCGTATTGGTAAACCGCCTTGGTCTACAGAACAAAAGGCGCTCAGGACTTTAACAATATCTGCTATGCATATAGCAAACCCTCAGCAAACATTTGTTAAATGGATAAATGAATGGTTGGCGGGAGAAAGTAAAATGAATGAGTAAGTGAGTTCACTGTCTAGGATAGAAATCACTGAGCCGAAATAACTACTATATCCGGTTCCAATGACTGGGCTCTAACTCCAACTCTACGCCCCCAGTTCAATCCCCTCCCCCTACTTTTCATTACACTCTCAGTTTAGCATCAACTGAGTGCTAATAGAACTGGACTGCGCGCCACAGCTGGCACGATGACATAAAGTAAAGGGGTGGGGAGGAGGAAAAAGGGGCAGAGCCAGAGAAATCCGCTCCCTCCACAAGCTTGTCCCCGCCTCCCGATAGGATTTTGGAGGCGGCTCCACCGCCAGAATCCAGCCCCACGTCACGGCATCCCAACGCGTCCCGGCCAGGGGGACCCTACCCACGGCTGCCTCGCGTCCGAAACGTGGGAAATAGGGGCCCCTGCCGGTTGGGACACCAGGATCTCGTGGAATCCTTCCCCAGCTCAAGTGTCAAGGAAACAAGCCCGCCCCGCCCCCTCTCCCAACACGCACTCGCCCGCGGCACCAGAGCGACCAGCCCAGGCTCTTAGTCCGCGCCACTCAGCGCCGATCCCAGTACCAAGCCCGCGACCCAGCCCCTCTGGCCGGCAGCCGGTGCCAGGAGCCCCCGGCAGGAATCTGTGCTCGCTCCCTCCCCAGCGAGAAGGACAACAGAGAGGAGTTGACGCGCGGACAGCCAGTCGGACAGCCAGAACTCACTGAGAGCTCCTAGAGCTGGACCCCCGGCATCCTAGCACCTGCCCTGCCAGAGTCCCCCTCAGGCCACCTCCGGGAGCCCCACGATACCGTTAGGAAACAACGGAGGATGGGGCTGGGCGCCCCAACCTGGGCTCCAAGTGCCCGGCCCAGGGCTCCTCTATGCTGGGTGTCTGCCAGTTTCTCATAGGACGCGCCTGAGAGTCACCCACCTGCCCGGCTTTTCGGGGCTCATCTAAAAGGCTCCTCCGCCAAGACTAGGGGACACCAGGAATAGGGTTTGTTTGCTGTGCCTCAGAAGGGGCAAGATGGCGACAAGTACCAGAGCGCAGGCGCAGGCGCGCGTTGATAATCGGGAAGTGTAGTTCGCCTTTCCCGCCTTTCGAACGCCTGACACCAAAGGCCCTCCATTCATCCTGTACTTTTCTTACGCCTTTTAAAAGGAAAGGTCCGATATCGCATGGGGCTGCTAGGAGTTGTAGTCCAACGCAAACCGTCGTTTTTGACTGCAGGGTTGCCGTCGCACGCGCAAGGAAAGCTGGGATTGTAGTTCCTTTGGCTTCTCCAGCATACTCTCTGCTCTCTGGCTTCGCGCGCCTCTCCTCGCTGCCTTGTCCCGGCCAATCGGCGGTGCTCTCTGCTACGCGTGCCGTCTCACGTAGCGGCCAAAATGGCGCCTGTACTTACAGTTTGCATTTCGCGGCGACCTTTATTCCAGTGAGGCTAGGGATTAAAAAAAAAATTCCAGCTTCGCATTGAAGCGAGGTTACGATTAAGGAACGGATTCTTCAGAATTGAAGCGGCCATTAGCTGCCATCCGCAGCCACTCAAACGATAGCTGGAAGAGAAATAATCCACACCCCGAGAATTGACAGTGGAGTTATCCATACCTGTTCACAGGGTTACGAAGTTTCAAGTGGAAAAAGAGCCTGAGCGTTCTCAATTTCAGATTCCTGCACATTCAAAGTGCGAATGATAGTGGTATCTTGTGCTATTTATTTGAGGCACAACGAGGTGGTAGGCTCACCCTCACTCAGCCTTTGTTCTTACTTAATTACACAGTGTTGGGAAGGTTTTGGCGCTCATAGGAAGGGGCCCTATGTGTTAAGATTCCCAAGCCAGTGCCTAATATTGCTGAAGATTTCATCAAATTTTGTATTTGTCCTCTCTCCAAATTTTGTCCTTTTAATTAGTAATTCTCGAGCCAGAAAAGGTTTTGTTGTTCATTCTGCCATTACCAGAATAGTTTCCTCCTTGAGACCTTGGTTACTATCCCTGGCCCCTCAAAGAAAAGAAAAATACTACCCTGTTAAGGAATAATATACCCTGTAGAGATGTTGTGATATACACCTTAAAAAAAAAAAAAAGTTATTTGTAAATCAGGAACTACTATATAAATCAGTGATACCATTCATGTTCTTGACTCAAGGTATAGGTTAAGAAGATAAAATAATTGTATTTAAATTTCTTGCCTTCCCTCCCTGATCTTCCAGTGGATCCTATTTTGAGGTGAGTTGCCTCAGAACTTGATAAAATAGCAAATGAAATCTTAATAGAAGGTTTTGTAATAGCATACATTCTTTAATTTGAGCTTTGCACTATCTTTATGAGCCATGTTTAACATCCCCCCTATTATAAAAGAAAAACACAGATGTTCAGTAACTCACCAAGTTTCATATAGCTAGGAATTGATAGTTGTGTTCTGTAACACCCAGTATTCTGACCTTCAAATGTCCTTTACAAGGAATGTCAGAATGACAAATAATAGAGTAGAAGTGAAAAGACAGGGTTTATAAAAACTGACTCCTACCATAAGAAGTATGATGAATTACTGTAGTTAATCTTGTATTTACTATATGCCAAGTACTGTTTTAAGCATTTAACATAATAACTCAACCCTTAAAACAACTTTATGAGGTAGAAACTGTTATTATACCTAATTACAAATCAGGCAACTGAGGCAAAGGAAGTTTAATAGCTTGCCTACGATCACACATAAGTAAATAGATACAGGCAGTTTCTGAATTTAAGAAGTTTGGCTCCAGAATCTATGCTGTAGACCAGTGATTTTCAAACTTCATTGTTCCATAGGAACACTTGAGAATCCTGTTAAAATGCAAATTTTGATTATGTATGTTTAGGATAAGACTTAGATCTGTACTTTTAATAAGCTTTTAAGTGATGGTGGTGCTTTTCTCCTAACCTTATTTTTGTTTTTTGCTTTTGCAGCCACAAACTACCTTCCGCATGCTGTCTCTGACTGCTTCCTAGCCCCAAATATTCTTAATACTGTATTCTTTTCTCTATGCATCAGACTCAGACTACTCTTAAGCATGCCATACCTCTATTCCATTCCCTTTCTTCCCCTATGCCACATATTGTACACCTTGTTACAGAGTTCAAATTACTTACTGTATAATCAGTTGTTTCAAAATTTGTCACTAGACCATGAGCTCTTTAAAGAGAGAGACTAATCAGGTGTGTTCACATTAAAATAGCTAAGACTTAGGCAGAGCTTTCACTATTCCAACTGCAGTTGCATACATTGGATTCCCCCCTACAATAATCGTATATTAGCCTCATTTTATGAATGAAGAAACTAAGGCAGAGAAAAGAAAGAGTTTGCCCAAGATAACAGCCTAAGTAGTAAAACCCATAATTTCAAATGAACTCACTTTGGCTCCAGGAAATGTGAGACAAAAGTCACGCCACACTTAACTTCCAAAAGAGAAAAGCTAGTTTTATTATTCTACTAAATGTAAATGATTATCCTCTACTCTGAGAAAGTAAATGGGAATATGCTGCCTGTCTAAATGTTATTCCTTGATTAACTAAATACCTTAGTCTTAAATTTCTTCAAAATGCATATTCTCTACCATTCTTATATTATGTGGCTATATTGGAAAAGTAGAGTTCATCGTCATCATGAAAGTATCTGTTAAGCTACCATGATATTACATAAGCAAATTGAAATGGATAAGACCTTAGGGTCTATTACTTTACACTACTAAAACCAAGATACTGAAATAATCAAGTGATTTATATGGAAATTTCATAGCAGAATTGGGGTTAGTTTTTTTTCAAATGCATTTTATTTCAAAGAGAAAAAAATAAAATTTCAAAGCACAACAACTGGGACAACAACGGTACATACATTGCACATTGCTATCTCCAAATTAGTTACCCAGAGCACAAGACATCTGCATTAAATTGTCCAAACAGTACCAGTGCAAATCTTTCTCTTCAATGAACTCAGAGAAATGAGTAGTATTCTTTGAGTTTCTCACTAATGAGACAACACAGTATTTATACTTGCATGTCTGATTTATTTAACTTATTTTTTCAAACGCATTTCATTTCAAAGAGACACAAAAAGACAAAACAAAACAAAATTTCAAATCACACCAATCAAGCCAACAGTGGTACATTGCATTACACATTGTCATTCCCAAATCATTCACCTGAAACACAAGACATCTGCATTCAATTATCCAAACACTACCAGCACAAATCTTTCTCTTCAGTGTCTTCAAGAGAAATCAGTAGAATAACTCTATTAACTATTTTTGTATCTATATATATATAGACCTATATATACATTATATCTTTCAGCTTCTCACATTAGTGAGACAACACTATGTTTATACATATGTGTCTGACTTATTTCAGTTGTGAGTCTGGTCTCCAGTTGCATCCATTCACATATAAACATCTAAAGTTTATCCTTCTTTATGGCTGAGTAGTACTCCATTGTATAAAGGTATCTCATCTTTTTTTTATCCATTCCTCAGTTAATGGGCATTTCGGTTGTTGTCAACATCTAGCCATTACAAATTGTGCTGCTATGAACATGGATGTGCACATATTGCATTTTTAATTCTTCTGGGAAGATACCCAAAAGGAAAATAAATGGGACCTTCAATTCTAGCTTTTTGAGATATCTCCACACTGAGTTCCAAAGTACCTATACTAGTCTACACAACTACCAACAGTAGTTTTCTCCACAGCCTCTCTAGTTTTTGTTATTGGTTGCTTTCTTGATAATAGTCATTCTTTCTGTAAGGAGGTGGAATATCAATTGCATTTCTCGAATAATCAGTGATGTAGAAAGTTTTTCCATATATGTATTTGCTGTTTTATTTCTTCATCTGAGAAATGTGTTTGATTACAGATGTCAGTTTTTGCATTAGGTTTTTTAATCTGGGAGAAATGATTTTTTAAAGTTCTTTATATGTTCTTCATAGTAATCTTTTATCTGAATAGCTGGCAAACATTTTTTTCTCACATTGTGGGTTGTCTCTTCACTGTTAGTGGTTTCTCTTGCTGTGAAAAAGCTTTCTGATAAGTTGAGGTCCGGTTGTTAATTCTTTGTGACAGTTCCTGTGCAATCTGAGTTTTGTTCATGAAGTATTTGCCTGCCCCAATATCTTCAACAGTTTTACTTACTGTATCTTCCAGCAGATTTGTTAGATCTTTGATGCATGGAATCTCATTTAGTGAATAGTGAAGGATATGGGTCCAACTTTAATCTTCATCATATGCAAAGCCAGTTTTTCCAGCACCATTTATTAGAGAGGCTGTCTTTCTTCCAGTGAATATGTTTGGCACCTTTGTCAAAAATAAGGTGGCTTAGTGTGTCTGAAGTTGTTTCTACATCTAATCTGTTTCATTGATCTTTGGGGTTTTTGTTTTGTTTTTTTGGTTTTTGGAGGGGGGTTTGGTTTTTGGTTTTGTGGGAGATTTTTTTTGGCCAGTACCACCCTTTTTTATCACAGTAGCTTTATAATATAATTTCAAGTTAGAGATTGTAATGTCCCCTGCCTTGCCTTTGTTGCCCAGGATTGCCTATGCTAGTCTAGGTCTCTTCCAGTTTCAGCTGGATTTTAGGACTTTTCTCTAATTCAGTGAGATGTTATTGGAATTTTATTTGGCACTGCGCTGAATCTGTGTAACAGTTCTGAAATTATGGCCATTTTCACTATATTGATTCTTCCTGCCCAAGAGCACAAGATATATCTCCATCTTCTAATATCCTCCTCAATGTCCCTTTTCAGAGTACTGTATTTTTCAATGTAGACATTTGTTACTTCCTTTGTTAGACTGATGCCTAGGTATTTCATTTTTGGGCATGCTATTGTGAAAGATGTTGGTTCCCTGATTTTTTTCTCAGTGAGTTTGTTCCTGTACAGGAAGGCTGTTGATTTTTGAGTGTTGGCTTTGTATCCACCTACACTGCTGAATTTGTGTATTAAATCTACCAATTTTAGTGGTGTTTTGGGGGTCTTTTATGTAGGATATCATGTCATCTGCAAAAAAAAAGGTAGTTTAACTTCTTTCTTTCCTATCTTTATTCCTTTTATTTCTTCCTCTGATCTAATTGCTCCAGCTAAATTTTCCAGGACTATGTTGAATAAGACTGAAGACAGTAGACATCCTTGTCCTGTTCCTGATTTTAGAGAGAAAGCTTTCTGGTTTTGTTCATTTAGGATGATATTGGCTGTTTGTCATGGATGGCTTTTATCAGATTGAGATAAAAAACCATCTATTCCAATTTTCTGTAGGGATTTTATCATGAGCGGATGCTGGGCTTTCTCAAAAACTTTTTCTGCATCTGTTGAGATGAACATATGATTATTTATCTTGGCTCTGTTAATATGGTGTATTACATTTATGGATTTACATATGTTGAACCATCCCTGCATCCCTGGGATGAATCCCACTTGAACATGGTGTATAATCTTCTTGATAATTTGCTCCATTCTGTCTGCCAGTATCCTAATGAGAATTTTTGCATCTATGTTCATTACAGAGATTAGCCTTTAATTTTCTTTGTTAGTTGGATCCTTCTCTAATTTTAGTATCAGGGTAATGCTTCCAGGAATGCATTTGTGAGTATTACTTTTTTTTCAATTTCATGAAAGAGTTTGAGAAATAGTGGTATTAGGTCTTCTTCATTAAAGAGTTTGAGAAATATAGCATTAGGTCTTCTTCATTAAAGAGTTTGAGAAATAGTGGTATTAGATCTTCTCTAAATTTCTTAATGGAATTCAGCAATGAATCTGTGAGGGCCTGGACTTTTCTTTGTTGATTGGTTTTTAATTATGTTTGATTTCATTTATTGATACTGGGTTATTTAGAATTTTATATCTTTGTGCTTCAGCTTTGATAATTTATGTGTATCTAGAAATCTATCCATTTCTTTTGTATTTTTCATCTTGTTAGAGTACACGTTTTAAAAGTAGGTATAGAAGATCTTCTGGATTTCTGCAGCATCAGTTATTTCATCTTTTTATCTCTAATTGTGTGGATGTGAGTCTTTTTTTTTATAAGGTTGGATAAGGGCTTGTCAATTTTATTTAACCTTTCAAAGAACCTTTCTTTGATTCATTGATTCTTTGTATTTTTGTTTAGTTTCGAGTGTGCTGATTTCTGCCCTTTATAATTTCCTCCACTTTTGAGCTTTTTTTTCACTTTTTCTTTCATTTTTGAGCTTTTGTCTGAGTCTTCTCTTCTTTTTCTAGAAGTTTGAGTTTCATCATTAAGTTATTTATAAGTACTTGCTCTGTTTTCCTGATATAGGTACTTACTGCTATAAATTTTCCTCTTAAGACTAGTTTCACTGTGCCCATGAGTTCCACTATGTTGTATTGTCATTATCATTCATCTTTAAAAATTGTCTAAAATCTTCTTTAATTTCATCTGTGACCCATTGGTTATTCAGAAGGGTGCTATTTAATTTCAATGTGTTTATGAAGTTCTTTGGTTTCTTTTGCCATGGATTTCCAATTTCATTTCTCTGTGGTCTGATAGTATGCCTGGGATAATTTCAATTCCTTTGCATTTACATAAGCAGGTTCTGTGGGCCAGTATGTGGCCTGTTTTGGAAAATGAGAATAACATGTAAAATTTTTTTGTACCAGTGATCAAACTCACAACCTTGCAATTTTCAGGCAGGCACTTGTGTCACTGAGCTAAATCCCCAGGAAAATGTGTATTCTGATGTAATGAAGTGGAACACTCTATAAACATCTAATAAGTCCAGTTGTTCAAAAGTTTGGTTACGTTTTAATATTTCATTAATTGTTGTCTATTCTATTTGTCTTTTTGTGACAATGGAGTATTCAGGTCTTCCAATACAATTTGTATCAGGGCTTATTTGATTTTTCATGTCCATTAGCATATTTTATAGAGTTGAGTGCACTGGTATTTGTTGCATATATATTTATTATTGTTATCTTTTCCTCCTTGATTGTTCCCTTTATGAGGATGTTGTGACTTTCTCTTTCTCTCTTTATAAGTCTTGGCTTGAAATTCAATTTGTCTCCAAATAGAACAGCTACCTCTGCTTCTTTCTGAGTTCCTTTCCATGGGCTACTGTTTTCCATAATTTGATTTTCAATCTATTAATTTTTTTAATTAAATGTGTTTCTTTTGAACAGAATACTGTTGGATCTTGCTTCTTGATCCATTCTGCCAGTCTGTGTTATTTGATTAGTGAATGTAGACTATTAGCATTGAAGATTACAACCAATATGTATTGACTTTCCTTGTCATGTTATTTTCCTGTTGTTGGTTCCTGCCCCTGTCCCTTTCCCCCTCGCTTAAATTGTTTGCCTTGCCTGATAGATTCCTTCTGTTAGGGTTTATAGAGCTGTAGTCCTTGTTATCTCTTTCCAAAATGTCCTTCAGAACATTTTGGAGTGCTGGTTTGATCATTTTAAATTTCCTCAGTTGTTCTTTGTCATGAATGTATTTCATTTCTCCATCACTGTGGAAAGATAGTTTTGTGGGGTACATCAGTCTGGGTTGAAAGTGGTTTTCCTTTACACTTGGAATGTTTTACTCCAATCCTTGAGTTTAGGGTTTGTACAGAGAAGTCAGAAGTAATTCTGATGGATTTTCCTTTACAGATGATTTGTTTCTTCTCCCTAACAGTTATTAAGATTCTACTCTTGTGTTGAATTTCTGGAATCTTGACTATACCTGCTTTAGAATTTTTTTGATCAGGGCTAATTGGAGTTCTATAACCCTCATTTATCTGTATATCCAATTATTTTTTCTCCCAAAAAAGTTTCCTGTGATGATATCTGTGCACATTTTTAAATGTGATTTGTAGTATCTCCTGTGCTTTCATTGACTTCATTCAGTCTTAACTTATTCATCTAGCAGCTGCTGGATTGATTTCTGTCAGTCCCTTGCTATTTTTGAGAAATCTTCATTTTCTTGGTCACTAACTGCAAACCTGTCTTCAACGTCTGAGATCCTGTCCTCACAGTGGCCTAATCTGCTTTAAATACTTTCAGTGGAATTTTTATTCTCCTGTATATCTGCTTGAATCTGCTTTATGGATTCCATTTATTTCCTATGCTGAGTTTCCATAATTTTCTTAAGCTCATCTATTTTTTTGTCTGTATCTGCTCTAGCATTACTAAGCATGATCTCTATATGTGAGATTATTTCTCATTTCATTTTTTCCAAAGCCTCATTCAATTACTTTGTTGTTATCACTTCAGGGAGGCTAAGTGAGAGACTTTTGAATTGTCCCATCTCATTGCCCCATGTATTTGCCTTTAGCGAACCTACTGTCTGGAGTTGCATTTTATTAAGTGTATTTTCATTTTTTCTGTCTTCTTTTTTAGTTTAATTCCTGGAGTGATTCTTGTAAATTGCCTATGGTGAGTTGCTTTATTGCTAGTATTTAGGATCCTTAGGTGATGATTAATTCTCTGAGGTATCGTCCAGGTATAGCTGGTTTTGGGGTTTGAGTCTGTTGGAAGATCTTACCTCTTCAGTTAGTTGGAGATTAGAAGTTGCTTTTTGGCACAGTTCCTGATGCTTTGGCACTGTGCCACCATATTTTCTGTAACCTTTAGTCAATTTTAGCCATGGAATATCAGGACTGACACCTATTTAGAACAATTATGTCAATTTTGGCTAGAAGGGTACCAATAGCATCAAATATATTTAGTTCCAGATAAACTGAGCTAACCCTTAATTTGTAACTTTTAACTATGTGAACTGGGCTTTTAGTTATATAAAAAAGCAGAAAATTATATGTAATATTCATGTCAGCTTTGCCCTCAGGGGTTAAAATTTAAAATGAAATAAGGAGAAAATAGAGCAGTGTAAGAAGAGGAGGTGATTAGAAATAACTTTAGATAAAAAAGGAGTATCATACCAACTTTGGGAAACTGGTGCAGAAGACTGAAGGAAAAGAGAGGTGGAAGATATAAAAGGAAGAACAGAACCATAACCACAAAGAAACTAGGAAACACGTTCACACTCATATAAAAGTGATCAAACAACAAAGCAGAAAGAGAAAAATGGGGCTAAGGATTTAGCTCAGCAGCATAAGTGCCTACCTGGCGAGCATGAGGTCATGAATTTGATCCCCAGTACAAAAACAAAAAGAAGAAAGAAAGAAAGAAAGAAAGAAAGAAAGAAAGAAAGAAAGAAAGAAAAAGGGAAAAAGTCCACTTCCAGGGTTCTCTCTTGCTTCACTAGTAGACACCTGTGGAGACAGAGTCCTGATTCATGCAGATCTTTCCCAGTAAGCCAGCAGTAGCTTCTTGGTGTGGTAATGGATAATCTCAGAAGATCTGTTTTGAAAGCAGTCTCACTGGGCTTGCTGCTGCCCAAGCAGTTTCCATGGGTCTGAGCCCAGCTGGGAGCTGCTAGATGGAACCAGTAGCAGTTCTGGGTTCTGAGTTCAACCAACCATCTTTAAGATGGCTCCCAACTAATTGTTCTCTCCCAAGTGAAGACTAAGTCCTCTGCACTTAACACCAGCAAGTCCCTCATGTCTGCTGCTCCCTTCCACTACTGTATCTATCTGCAGAGGCCTCTGGATTCACCAGCTATCATTGTCACCCTGGCTCTACAGTTTTGAATTACTACTCTTGTGCAGTAACTCCCATCTCAGGGAAAGGTCACTGCCAGCTACCTCCTTCACTGGAGTTTTTCTCTTTACTTCCTTGGTGGGCTTCAGTTCACACTTCAGAGTCTTCCTGGATCCAATGGGCCCACTTCCCTCTTTCTTGTCTTCCTCACTATGCTGAATTCCAGTGTGTGAATGACAACGTTCAGAAAAGCTGTTTCCTGTGCTGCTTACTCCTCCACCATCTTCAGGTTGGATCTTTTGATTGCTTTTTTGTGTGTGTGCTATAACACAATATCTAGTTTCTTACCTTTAGAAAGTTTATTACTATATTGATGTAGCTAATGTATGTATTTAAAATGGGACTAGCCAAACCAAAGCATACATAAGTAGAATATTAAATAGTAGGTCAAAATTAGAAGATTGAAGGCCATAGCAATGAGGTTACTGTGTTTGGTGGAGAGTGTCTTGAGAGGATCAATAGGAATGTGCCTCATGTGAGATGCCCTGGACCAATGTTGTGGGCCCAGCCCTCGGCACAGCATGCCTGAGATGCCCCAGACCTCCACTGTGGGCCCACCCCTTGGCCTGGCACACCTGGGATGCTCCAGGCCATCCCTCGGGGAACTCCCCCACTTCCTGGACCTTTCAGTTGATCTTTGGCTCCAACCCCTTCTCCCAGAACCTTAGACTACAGCGGATTACCATGCTGGCTTGATGGGAGACTCAGGAACCCATCACCCAAACAAGACTTCAGCAGGCTCCAGTCAGTGTGGTGAGTTTGCTCTTAAAATAGAGGTCTGAAGTAGGTAAATATGAGCAGTAGTGAAGCTCCCTACAACTGTAAGACCTTGGTGAAGCTGGCAAGAGAGTGGGTGATCCCTTCCACACAGAGAACATCAGACAGGTTGAGGAGTGTGCCAATAAGGCCTCCCCAAACTTGGAGAAAATTAAAAGAGCTTATGAGATACCCAGTGACACAGTAGGGCCTCACTATAGACAGGGAAATATGGTGACCTGCAATAACTTCAAGACAACAACAGCAGGGACTAAGAGTTGACCCACATCAATACTCCTAGGCTACTTAGCCCGGAAGAATATAGGACTCACCCAACAGGCCCTGCAGGAGGAATTGAGATGACTGACTCTCCTCCTCATTGTGGTAACAAGCAATTGGACAAATATCACCCACACAGTAGGACTCCAAGATTCACACTACAGACAGTTGAGACTACTGGGATTGAAACACCAAGTATTTACCCAAAAGGTGAAAATAACAAAAAGAAAAGGCAAAATGCAATCTCAAGCATCTAGTCCATCAATAGCAAGTACAGGCAACACTGAAATACATGATTTTAAAAGTCATACCCCAGAAATCTCTGAAAGGATAGCAAATGAAATAAAGAAACAAGTTCTTGAGGCTACAGAGCAAATCAAATTATAAATACTTTTCAATGTAAAGACAGAAATATCAACCATAGTAAAGGAGTTACTCAGCATAGCCAGAGAAGAAATAGATTTTTAAAAATACAGGAGCATGGGAAATTGAATGAAATCTTGAATGAACAATATAGAAAACAAGCAGGATCTATGAAACAAATTCAAAGAGATATCCAAAAACCAAAAAAATTCTATTGAAAGTTGGCAAAACCATTTAAATGAATACAGATAGAACAGAATAGAATTTCGGACCTTGAGGACAGGATCACAGTTAGTGATCATGAAAGTAGAACTTTTAAAAACAACAAAGCAGCATGAAATGACAATACAGCAGCTTCTGGATGATGCCAAAAGAAACAATATAATATTAAAAGGCATCAATGAAGATGCAGGAGTCAATGCAAATGACATAAAGTATTCACAGAAGTAATAGAAGAAAATTTCCCAAGCATGGGGAAAAAATCTGATATAAAGTGAAACATGTAGAACACCAAACGGTCAGAACCAACATAAATCTACACCCAGACATATAATAATTAGAGTCCCAGATATACAATGCAAAAACAGAATAATAATAAAAGCAGTTAGAGAAAAGATGTAACTCACCTATCAAGGAAAGCCAATCAGAATCACAGCAGACTTTTCAGCCCAAACCCTCAGGTTATGATGAGCAATATTCTAAGCCCTGAAAGAAAACAACTTTCAACCCAGACACAACAAAAATTGTCTTTCAAATTTAATGGAGAAATGACATTTCCATGACAAAGAACAACTGAAGAAATCCATGTTCACCAAACCAAACCTAGAAAGAGTATTGAAGACATACTAGATAGAGACAAAAATGAACACAATCTCCAGAACAACAACAGAAAAACACCACCAGGTAGGGCAAGCAATTAAAGAAGGGGGGAAATCAGAAAACAAGAGGAACATAATATGACAAAGTTGAGCCAGTACATATCAATTATATCCATAAATGTAAATGGCCTCAATTCACCTCTCAAGAGAAATAGGTTGACAGAATGAATCAAGAAAATGGATCCCACAATATGGTGTATACAAGAAACACATATGACTCAAAAGGAAACTCATAGATTAAAAGTCAAAGAATGAAAAACAATATCCCATGCAACAGGAATCCAGAAAAAAGCAGGGGTAACTATGCTGTTTGCAGACAATGTGAACTTCAAACTGAAAATGATTAAAAGAGATAAAAAAAAAAAAGGTCACTACATACTTGTCAGTGAAAAACTTCAAGAAGAACTAACAATTATATACTGATCAAATGCAGGAGCACCCGACTGTATAAGACAAATACTAATAGACATGAAAAACCAAATACACAAAAACACAACTGTATTAGAAGACTTTAATGTCCCACTGTCACATAGAGATAGATTAACTAGACAAAAAGTCATCAAAGAAATAATAGAACGGAATCATACTTGTGAGCAAATGGACTTAGTAGATGTTTACAGAGTGACACCTAACCACATCAGAATATACATTTTCACCTGCACATGGATCATTCTCCAAAATAGACCATTTATTAACCCATAAAACATTCTTATGGGTTATAATGCAAAGGGATTAAAATAATAATGCAAAGGGATTAAAATTATCCCATGCATAATATCTGATCATACTGAACTGAAATTGGAAATTAATGACAAAAGAAATTGCAAAATCTGCATAAATACATGGAAATTAAGTAACTTTCTGAACAACCAGTGGGCTACAGGTGAAATTAAAGAAGAAATAAAGCAATACTTGCAACTCAATGAAAATGCAGATACAACATACCATAACCTATGGGAGCAATCAAAGTGGTCCTAAGAGGGAAAAACATAACAGTCACATCAAGAAGACAGAACGAGCACAAATAAACAATCCAATGCTACATCTCAAGCTTCTAGAAAAGGAAGAGCAAGTCAAACCCAAAGCTCATAGAAGAGAGGAAATGGTTAAAGATCAGAGCAGAAATTAACACAATTGAAACTAAAAAAAACACAAAGAATTAACAAATCAAAGAGCTGGTTTTTTTAAGAGAATAAAAAGTTGGTAAAACTCCAGCCAACCTTAGAAAGAGAAAGAAGAAGAAAAACTCAAATGCATGCAATAAGGACTGAAAAGAGGGAAATCACTACAGATCCCATGGAAATTCAAAAGATTATGAATACCAACTTTGAAAATCTCTACTCACATAGGGTGGAAAATACAGAGAAGATGGAAATATTTCTAGAAACATATGAACTACTAATGCACAATCAAGAATATTTAGCAATTTTGAATAACCAGTATCACCTACCGAAATTGAAAATGTGATTAAAAACTTACCAACAAAGAAAAGGCCAGGGCCTGATGGATTCACTGCAAAATTCTATATGAAATTTAGAGAAGATTTGACACCAATATTCCTTAAACTCTTCAATGAAATTGAAAGAGAAGCAATCATCCCTAACTCACTCCTAGAGGCAAGTTTTACTCTGATACCAAAAACCAGAGAAAGACCCAACCAAAAAGAACTATAGGCCAATCTCACTAATGAACATTGATACAAAGATTCTCAGTAAAATACTGGCAAATAAAAGCAGCAAATCATCAAGAAGATTATACACCATGATCAAGTGGGATTTATTCTTGGAAGGCAGGGATAGTTTAACATACACAAATCAATAAATGTAATATACCACATCAACAGCCAAAAACAAAAATCACATAATCATCTCAATAGATGCAGAAAAAGCTTTTGATAAAGTCCCACACTTGTTCATGATAAAACCCTATGAAACTAGAAATAGATGGTATCTATCTCAATTTCATAAAGACCACCTATGACAAACCCACAGCCAATATTATACTAAATGGTCAAAAACTGAAAGCCTTCACACTAAAATCAGGACTAAGACAAGGATGTCCACTATCACCACTCCTATTCAATATAGTTCTGGAAATATTGGCCAGGGCAATCAGAAAAGAGAGAGAAATAAAGATAGGAAAGGAAAGAGTAAAATTATCATTTGCAGATGACATGATACTTTATATAGAAGACCCAAAATACTCCATAAAAAGACTACTAGAGGTAATAAACACATTCAGCAGCACTGAACACTCAAAAAGCATTCCTGTAAACAAACAAAAAATTCAGAGAGAAATTATGGAAATATCACCTTTCACAATAGCATCTTAAAAAATGAAATATACTCCCCCTCTGATTAGAGGCTGTGAGCATGGCAGGCTCCAGTGGCCCAGGATGGGAGCCACTGGCATTTGCTAGGACCTGCACCATGCTGGGACCTGGAGTGCCAGGAAACCAAGCAACCCCTTCCCTCCTGGTGAGTGGCTGTGTGTGTGGCAGGCTGTGGCAGCCCAGGATGGGAGCCCTGGTATTTACTGGGATCTGCGCCATGCCACGATCTGCGCCGTACCAGGAAACCAAGCAACCCTGCCCCCCACCCACCATGAGCAGCTGTGAGCTTGGTGGGCTGAGGCAGCCCAGGATGAGAGCCACTGATGTTTACTGGGACCTGAGCCATGCTGGGACCTGAAGCACCGAGAAACCAAGCAACTCCTCCCCCAGCTGGTGAACCGCTATGAGCGTGGCAGGCTCCGGTGGCCCAGGATAGGAATCACCAGCATTTACTGGGACCTGCACTATGCTGTGACCTGGAGCACCAGAAAACCAAGCAACCCCTCCCTTCCTGCCTGTTTTGTTTGGTTGAACTTCAATGTACATGGAAGTAGGGTCAGCTATTTTGAGGAGAAAAGGAGCCATTGATAACTACGCTATTGTCTGGTTTTGAAGACCTAAAATGCCTTCTTCATTCTGTTTGGATCAGTTTTATCCTATGTTTTTTGTATGAATTCTCTGTGTGTCAAGACATGAACAGTTATTTGGAGGAGAACAGGGGACAGTGTGATGGATCGTGAGGATCTCAGGTTGTCTAGCTTTTAGGTTTGTATCTCTTACATTGCTTTCTTATGTCCTATTTTATTCTGTTATGTTGTGTTTAATTTTACCCCCCCCAAATAAAAAAAATTTTTTTAATGAAATCAACCTAACCAAGCATGTAGAAGACTTATTTGTGGAAAATGATACTAGTCTAAAAAAGGAGATTGAAGAGGATACTAAAAAATGGAAGTATATCCCTTGCCAACATTGTAAAAGTGGCCATACTCCCAAAACTGTTATACAGATTTAATGCAATTCCAATCAAAATACCATTAGGATACCTTACAGATCTAGAGAAAACACTCCTAAAATTCATTTGGAAACACAAGAGACCTAAAGTAACAAAGGCAATTCTGGACAATAAAGGCAAAGTAGGAAGCATCTCAATTCCCTACTTGAAATTATATACAAAGCCGCAGTGATAAAATCAGCATGATACTGGCAAAGAAATAGACCTGACGATCAAGGGAATAGATTAGAAGATACAAACACAGCTACAAAGACACTTAGTCACCTTATATTTAACAAAGGAGCTAAACATGTTCACTGGAAAGAAGGATAGCATCTTTAATAAATGATTTTGAAAAAACTGGCTTTCCACATGCCGAAGACTGAAACTAGACCCATGCCCATCACCATGCACTAAACTAAAGTCAAAATGGATCAAAGATCTAAATATTAAAACAGAAACACTAAATCTATTGGAAGACAAGATAGGTAGAAAACTTGGAGACATAGGCATAGACAGAGAATTCATGAACAAACTGCAGACTGCACAGGAAATACTTCAAAGAATCAACAACTGGGATCACATCTTATTAAAGATCACATCTTTTTGCACTTCAAAAGAAATCACCAACAAAATGAAAAGAAAACCCACAGAATGGGGAAGAATTTTAGTCTACAATCTCTCAGACAAAGGACTTATATCCAGAGTATATTGAAAAATATCAAGCCCCTCAAACTCAGACAGTTTTCAAAAATGGGCATCTGAGATGAACACACATTTCATAGATGACGATATACAAGTGGCAAATAAATACATGAAGAAATGTTCACCATCACTGTCATTTGAGAAATGCAAATTAAATCAGCACTGAGATTTCATCTCACTCCAGAAATAATGGCTACCATCAAGCAAACAACTGATAATAGATGTTGGCAAGGCAGTGGGAAAAAGGAACACTTCTCCACTGCTGGTGAGAGGGTACACTGGTGCAGCTACTGTGGAAAATCAATATGGAGATTTCTCAACAAACTAGGATTAGATATTCCATTCAATCCAGCTATTGGTATTTTTTATTTTTTTTATTTATTTTTTTTTATTTAAGGAGAAAAGAAAGAAAAAAAAACAGTGAAGGGGTACAAGTTATACAGATTTACAGAAGAAAAAATGCGCAGTAGGAAATCACTAGTTAATGGATTACGTGTTGCCATCTTAGAAATAATTGTTCCAGTCACAAAATTAAAGCCTGTAGAGTGGACATTCCAACAATGATACTGCAAACAGTTCCGTTCAATGATCCAATAAAACTCTGCGATATCATTTTCTATCTTATACATTTAAATATACATGCAGTTATATAGTTTAGAGCACTTTATTTTCCTCTCTTTTGTACAGTGACTATTACACATTTTGGGTTTCATTGCTCCCACGGTTCTTATTGCTTTTTTGGAAGAGAGTAAAACCAGATGTGACATAACAGAACAGAATCGGTCAAGTCAAAAGGGTGGATATAATAGATAATATAAAAACATAATACAAGGTGATCAACAATGGTTACCATAATGCCTCCCGCTATCTCTAATAGAATTGCTTATATCATTAGTTGTAATACAATTGAACAAAACCATAAAGAATAAAACCGACAAAACCAAAACATTGGAGATATTGTAGGTCTTGAAAAGTAGATAAAAGTCAACGAGAATGGGCGTTATAATGAATCTCATTATCTTCTCAGCTGATGCCTAAACTTTCGAACCTGATACTATCCAGCAAAACAGAATAGAGGAACCTCAGTCAAAAACAAGATGGTGAGAGTAATACAGGGCTTCAAATCGAGATAATAGAAAGTCAAAGTGGGTTACTATATTATATCCTGCTATATTTTTCCCTTTAATTAAATGGATAAAAATAAAAAAGTAAATAATGGAGTGGAGATTGAGAAAAAAGAGGGCATAACAGCGAAACAGGGCAGATCAAAACATAACCATTTAAGCAGAATAGTGTTTCACCACCAGATATTTCCAACCCAAAAATAGTTACCATATTGACTCCCTCCCTGAAGTCCTTGAGTACAACTTCATATACTGTAGCATTAAGTATATCAAAATAATGTAAAACCATTTAGGAGAATGATAGCATTACAGAGTATTTAGAATCGACTAACAGAAAATGAACAATGGTCTCTGTATAATCTCCTTGTCTTTAAAAGGTTTTTGCTTATACTATCATACATAACAAAATCCAATAAGATACAACCTGTTTAGACCATTGGAGACAGAAGAATAAAAGCTAGATGAGACTTCAAAAACAAGATGGTACTAAATCAGCATTACCTATTAAGATGTCATTTTCTCCAAAATAGCTGTTCCTATCATCCAATCTTCTCTGTCTCATTTCTGTTGAGCTCTTTTTCTGTCAGTAGCTGTCAGTTTGTCTTCTTCATTTTGTTCTCTGCTCCATTCGTTGTGGCCTCCCCGCCACTATTTCTGGGTTCTTTGTATTTTTCTTTTTTTAGAATATCCTGCAATACTTTCTGTAGGGTTGAATTGGTGGTTGCAAATTCCCCCAGTTCCTCTTTATCCTGGAAGCACCTCGTTTTTCCATCAATTTCCAGGGACAGTTGTGCAGGATATCTCAATCTTGGCTGGAGATTATTATCTTTCAAAGCTTGAATTATTTCCCCCCATGCTCTTCGTGATTTGATGGTTTGTGAAGAGAAATCTGCTGTGATTCTGATGGGTGTTCCTTTGTAAGTGATCTGTTTCTTGTCTCTAACAGCTTTTAATATTCTGTTTTTGTATTGAATTTCTGGAATTTTTATTATTATATGCCTGGGTGTTGCTCTGTTAGGGTTGTAGGTAGCTGGGGTCCTGTATGCCTCATAAATCTGAGTATCTTTACCTTTTGCTAAATTAGGAAAATTCTCCTGGATTATTTCTGTGAGTAGCTTTTGTAGTTCACTTGTTTGTGTCCCTACTTCTTCTTTTATGTTCTTAATCCTTAAGTTATGGCTCCTCTTATCATCTTCTTGTCTTTGTATTATTGCTGTTTGTTTCTTTGTTATTTTTAAGAAATTTTTCATTTCTTTCTTCCATATTTCAAGTCTGCCCTCCAGTTCAGATAGTCTGTCCTTAGTTTCTTTCAAGCTGTTATGCCAGTCTTGGATAGACTTCTTAATTTCTTGATAGTCCCTTTGAACCTGCTTCACATACTCAATGCTTTCTCTGTTTTCTCCATCAAGCAATTCTCCCCTCTTTTTCTGTTCTTCCATTCCACCATCTGTTTTTTCCTGGGTGGTGCTTAGCATTTCTCTAACTATTCTGCATACTTCTAGCTTCAGGTCATTGATAACTTCATTCCTGAATTGGTCTATGAGGCTCTCTATATGGCGCTTAATGTATATTGGTGCGGTGTCCACTATTGCCTGATTCTCAGGATTGGGGGCCGAGGAACCTTTTTTGTTGCTTCCCTTCCCCATATTTTCTGTTCCTTATAAAATGCAAGCTTACATAGGAGGCCCGCCTTCCCTGCCTGTCAGCCACAGCCTGATCAAATTGCGCTGGCTAGTTGTTCCCGCCCACCGCTGCGCACCAGGGAGTTGCGGAGGAGGCAGTCTACGCGGGAGTCAGTCGCTCCTCCGGGCCACCATCAGGCTCTGGGATCTGGGTTAGGCCAGCCTAGGGAGTCCGCCAGCAGCGTCACTCAGGCCAGGGACTTTTCACCAATCCCGTCCGAGAGGGGAATGTGTGGCTGGAGTTGCCACCGCGCCCTGCTCTTACAGGACTGCCCAAGCCCAGAATGTCCGCCGCTGGAGTCAAACTGTGGTAGGGGGTCAGTTTCTCGCTCACCTCGCCACCAGTCAGTTTTCGTGTACGCCTCCTTGTCCGTCCTGTTTTCGACTCCGTTCGCAGACTCCCGTTCCCAGAGCTCAGCGCGTCTCTCCTTGCCGAGCCGCTGTGGAGGCAGCCAGCCGCCGGGCGGTGGGAAATCCAAACCGCGGCTTCCAATGGCGCGGGGTCGAGCCTCTACCCTGAGTCTTTTCTGTTCCTATTTTAGCACCAGGACTGTATCCTAAGTTGGTTTCTCTCAGCCCAGTTCGTTCCTGAGTCAGCAGAGCATATCTCTACTGATTCGTGTCTCCTTAGTCCGCATCATTCCTGGCCTCTGAGCCGAGCCTTTCAGAGAGCCTTCGGTAGTTGCTGTTGTCTGTCCGCATGTTCTCCCAGAGTCCCCAGCTATTGGTATTTTCCCCAAAAATTTGAAAAGATCATGCAACAGTGATATATGTGCACCCATGTTTATAGCAGCACAATTTGTAATAACTCAGTCTTGAAAACAACCAAAATGCCCCTCAACTGCAGAGCGGATGAAAAAAATGTGGTATTTTTATACAATGGAATTACTAAACCATAGAAAAGGACAATCTTGAGGCCTTTAGAAATTAGAAAAATGGAGGCAACTTGAGACTATCCTCATAAGTGAAAAAAATCTCACATTTGTAAATATCACACTGTCTCTAGTGTAAAAAATTATAAAAACTGCAAGAGTAATAAGATCCAAAATATATAACAGATATTATAACAAAGAAAGGGAAGGAAAGTGCTCTAAAGGATATAACTATATGGATGTTCAAGTGTATAGAATAGATAACCATATTACTGTTTCCATTAGATCATTGAATAAAATGGTTTGCACTGTCAATGTTTGAGTGTCCACTTTTTATGCTGCAATTTTGTAACTTGAACAACTATTTCTAAGAGAACAACATGTAACTTATCAACTAGAAGATTCTTAATGTTAATATTTTTCTTTGAAATTCTGTATTACTTCTATCCTTTTTTCTGTTTTGTCTTGTTTTTCTTTCCTTTTTTTAAATAAAAAAAAAAAACCAATGTGCCTTTTACCATAATAAATATTTAAAATATTCAATGGCTATTTAAAAAGATAAGTAAGTTTGTAAGTTAGGAGAAAAAAAAGGAAAGTTAATTGGAAATAACTGATAATTTCATGCTCAGGTACAAAGGATTGTCAGAAACACTTCAGAACAATCTAGAATGGCTTTAGAAAAGAGGTTTAAGACCTAACCACTGCCTTCTCAACAACTTCCTCATCATCCACTGAATTCTGTAGTTTCTACTAACCAAATAGCTGAATTTATTGTTTTAGAGAGTGATAGGGCCTTATCTCCTTTGGAATGATCCTTTGTACAAACCTCTTTTCTCCAAAAGAGCCCAATCACACTCTGCCCAATACACCCACCATACTTGCCACTAGTCAAAATGAGCTATCAAACATCATCATACCAGTTTCCTTAACCACTGGCTTCCAATTGCCAGCAGAATAAAACACCAGATTTTTTTCAAGCAAACCTATGTTAGGTATATATCTAACTTTCCCTAGGGCACTACTGCCATCTCTTTATCTTGTGTGAAGTGTGGCATTTTAATTTCACAGCTTCCTTTAAAGTTCCTTTGAGAGTTTTTTTTTATTCTCTCCCACCTTTGATATCTCAAGCAAGGAGTAAAACTTGGCATTCTGCTACAACTACCAGATGAATACCCTGCATGGTGGCTCTCAGTTAAGCCATATAAACTCCATTTTATCACTCTTAGAAGATTTTTAAGTTTAAGATTTTTAAGTCATCTGCTTAGGGTGCCTCATTGTCTACTCTGTCCTTGAATCACCAACACAAAAAACTTTTTTCACTACTCCTGTTCACCTACTCACTTCTCCACTTTATTCTCATGAACTATTCTAAAATCAGCTAAGGCACACCACATTTTAAACAAAAGTTTGTTATTCCATATATATTAACTCTTTCCTCTTTGCCACACCTGTTCTTAACTTCAGGACATCTGTTAGGTTTATAAATTCCTAGTTTTCTAAGTCTGTTGCTGATCACTGGATTTACTTTCTTCTCATTCTACTCTGGACCCCACAGTCATTTATTTTAAACTCAGTCTTAGCACTTGAAAGTCCATTCAACTCTCTGTCCTACACAACAACCCCAAAACAGACTTCATGCTTGGATCATTTTCTCTCTCAATCTCTTCCCATGTTGATATAAGCATTAGTTAACCATTAATACATAATAAGTTATCCCAAACTTTAGTGGCTTAAAACAACAAAACAATGAGTTGTCATTGTTGTTTTTTATTGTTGTTGTTATTTTAAGTTTCATATAAGTTTTAAAGTTTCTTTTGGAATCAAAAATAGTTTAGTAGGGTCAGAGATGTAATTCAGTGAGCTCAGCGCCTGCCTAGCATTTGATCCTCAGTGCAAGAAAAAAAAAAAAAAAGACCTCACTGATTTTTGCTCAGAGTTTCCCAAGAGTTTGCAGACAAGTCTGACAGACTAGAGGATCAGTTTCCAAAATAGCTTACTGTCATGGTTGGCAAGATAATAAGGAAAAAGTTTTCAGCTTCTCACAGCATTCTTATGATGTGATAACCTGGTTTGCCCCAGAGAAAGTGATCTAACAGAGAACAATGTAAAAGCTACAATATTAGAGAGAGAATGAGGAGAAAGAATCAAACTTTATAGGTGTATAAAAATGTATGTAATACAAAACCCTTAGATGTACAAAGCAGGAAACTCATAACTTGATGGGGTTAAGTTGACATAATATTAAATAGCATTTATTGACTCATTACAAATAGAACACCTTTTATGCATCAGCTCATTAAAGCCTCAGAACATTCCCATGATATGGTAATTATTGTTTCATTTAAGGCTGAGGAATCCAAGCCCTGTAGAGAAAATAGTTTGTCCAAAGTTAGATACTCCAGAAGATGCTTTTCAAGATACAAATGAAGTTTAGCTACCCATAGTTTCAAAAAAATCATTGCCATGGCTTAAATTATTTATTTTGCTCATACATCACCAATTTGCACTGAGTTAGTGGTAGCAAATTGTCTTTTCTCTTTTTGAAGTTATCCAGTGAAGTCTGAGGGTTGAGGGAGGACTGGAATCATCTGAGGACTTATTCATATGATCCACAGTTAATGTTGGCTATTGCCTGAAATTGTATGGGTTGTCAGCTGCAAATTGTTATGTAGATCTCCATGTAACCTAGGCTTCTTAGAACAGGTGGCCAGATTCCAACACAAGTGACCAGAGAGAAAAACAAAAGAAAGTTGTCATTTTTGTGATGAGTCTCTGGAAGTAGTGTAGCATTTTCACCACATTCTCGATCAGAATACTCACAAGCATATTTAGGTTCAAGAAAAGAGAAATAGATTCAATCTCTTGCTAAGTTTGGTAGATTTCTAGAGTACCATGTGAGACCAAAAATAATTACAGTCATTTTTAGAAAATACCAACTGCCACAGTCAAAAACAGTTAATGAGAGAGAACCAGAAGATCTGCCTCTGCCTGCCAGGAACTGCCACCAGAAGGTCCTTTCCTCCACATGCGCAATGGGGGCAGAGAGAAACAGAAGAAAACCCACCTCTGCCTGCCCGGTGCCACCACCAGAAGGCTCTTTCCTCCATGCACCCAGCACAGACAGAAAGAATCAGAAGATCTGCCTCTGCCTGTCAGGCACCACCATTGGAAGGCCCTTTCCTCCACGTGCCCAGCACCAGCTGAAGAAGACAGACAGATCTACCTCTGCCTGCTGTGCACTGCAACCAAAAGGCCATGTCCTACAGGCAGCCAGTGTGAGCCAAGAGACCCAGCAGATCCATCTTCACCTTCAGAGAGCTGCCACCGGAAGGCTCCTTTCTACAGGGGGCCAGCAGGAGTAAGTCACACAGCCAGCTAAGCTCTGTGCACTAGTAGGCCACCATTGGAGGCCCTTGGTTCCCTCAGAGTTATCATCCACTGGCAGAATCAGACAAACACCCCTGTGTGTCCGCCATCATTGTGGTAGTCTCGGTGTAGATACACAAGCTGAGAGAAGCAGCCCCCACCTACAAATACCCCTAATCATCAGCAAAGCCCCAGTATATCTGCAGAGTTCTGGAGAAGCCCTCTCCACATCCTGCTACCTCCCTGTAAATCTGGAATTAGAGGAACCCAGGTGCCTATCCTATTTCTCTACACTGCCAAGGGGCAGTCAACATAGGAAGTGCCTGGCACCCCACAAACCAACTTGTTGGGAGGAACCTCAGAGAATGTCAAGATGAAGGAGTAAAAGGCGAACTCAGAATTCTAGCGCACACACAATAAGTCTGGGAGATATGGTCATGGAAGAAAATGGAAGTCACACACCTAAAATCTCGGAGAGGATAGCAACTGAAGTAAGGAAACAACTTCATGAGATTGTAAAAGCAGTCAAATCAGAAATAGTATCTCAAGTAAAAGAAGAAATCACAAACATGCTGAAAGAATTGTTCAGCAGATCTAAAGAAGACATAGACAATAAAGAGGAGCATAGGAAAATGATGGAAACCTTGAATGAACATAGAAAAGAAATTACAATGCATGAAACAGATTCAAAGAGAAAAGCAGGAAATTAAAAATTCAATCAAAAGCTAGCAAAACCACTTGAAAGAGACTGGAGATAGACTTTCAAACCTTGAAGACAGGGTTGTAGCTAGTGATCATAAAAGGAAAGATCTCTTAAAAATGATATGGAATCAGGAAACAACAACTCAGTGGCTGCAAGATGATGTAAAGAAGCATAATTTAAGAGTAATAGGTATCAATGAAGAAGCAGGGGTCAACACAAATGAAATTAAAAGGATATTCACAGAAATAATGGAAGAAAACTTCCCAAACATGGGAAATGGATCTGGCATGCAGATAAGTGAGACATGTAGGACTCCAACTAGCTATAACCAAAGTAAATCTACACCCAGACATATAATACTCAAGATCCTAGAAATTCAGCACAGGAACAGAATATTAAAAGCTGTTAGAGAAAAGAGACAGATCACCCATAAAGGAAAACCAATCAGAATCACAGCAGACCTGTCAACACAAACCATCAGGTCAAGAGTTTGGAGTGAAGTGTTTCAAACCCTAAAAGAAAACAACTTCCAACCCAGCTTGATCTATCCAGCAAAACTATCCTTCAAAATTGATGGAAAAATAAGACATATATGATAAAGAACAACTGAAGGAATTCATACTACCAAACCAACCCTACAGAGAATGCTAAAGAATGTTCTAGAGAGAGAAAAAGATGACCATGGTTCAGGGAACAGGAACAAAAGAAGATCACCAAATAAGACAGGCAATTGAATGAAGGGGAAAAGTGGAGGGACAACAGGAGGACAGCAGAGCAGAGACAAACCAATGTATACTGATTGTAACCATTAATGTAGATGGCCTAAAGTCAGCAATAAAAAGAAACACAGTGAGACTGGATCAAGAAACAAGAGCCATCAATATACTGTATACAAGAAACACACTTAACTGGAAGAGAAATTCATACACTGAAAACCAAAGGAGAAAAAGCAATTGTTTCATGTTGATAGGAGACCAGAAAAAAAGCAAGAGTAATTTGTCCATCAACCACAGAACGGACAAGAAAGATATGGTATTTTCAGGACTCTAGAGTTCTGAGCCTGCCAGCAACATCCATTCCAGATGCTGGGTGTCTCCACACCATTCCCCTGAGCGCAGCTAGTTTGGGACCCTTGCTCAGCACTAACAGGGAATTATGCAGCTTTCTGTTGCACTGGACCAGCTCAGTGGGTCTTGAGCTGGCCTGCCCCATGCCCAGTGACCCTCTCTCAATCCAGGGAACTGAGTGGCCAGAGTCCCAGGAGCTGAGGGCATAGAAAAGGATTTCCAACAGGCCCCAGGTAAGCCATGGAGTAACACTATAAACACAGAAATATAGGAAAATGACAAAAATGAAAGACCGAATTACAATCTCAAACCTCCAGCCCAACCCAAGAAACCTTAGCAGCTATGTACATGGAAGAAAATATATTCCATACACCTGAAGTACTGGACATAATAGCAACTGAAATAAAGAAGCAACTCTGAGAAGCTTTAAAGGAATTCAAACTAGAAATAATATCCCAGGTAAAAGAAGAAATTATAAAAGAAATGAAGGAGATGCTAAACATACCTAAAGAAGACACGGTTAAAAAATTGGAGGAACTAAACAAAAAGATAGAATCCCTGGATGAACAATATAAGAAACAAACAGAATACATAAAGCAGATGCAAACAGATATACAGGAAATCAAAAATTCTATTGAAAACTGTAAAAACTGACTCAATGAAAGTGAAGATAGAATTTCAGAGCTCGAAGACAAGATTGCAGCTAGTGAACAGGAAAGGAAAGATCTTTTAAAAATAACAAGAAATCAGAAAATAACAATTCAACAGCTGCAAGATGATGCAAAGAAAAACAACATAAGATTGATAGGAATAAACAAAAAAGAAGGGGACAACATAAAGGACGTCAAGAGTATATTTAGAGAAATAATAGCTGAAAATTTCCCAAACGTGAAATTGGAAACTGATATCAGGATCAGTGAAGCATACAGAACTCTAAATAGCCATAACCAAAATAAAACTGCACCCAAACATATAATAATCACCATCCCAGAAATCCAGCACAAGAATAGAATATTAAAAGCTGTCAGAGAGAAAAGACAGATTACCTATAAAGGAAAACCTATCAGAATCACAGCAGACTTCTCAGCACAAACAATAAAGTCAAGAAGAGCATGGAGTGAAGTATTTCAGATCCTAAAGTAAAATGATTTCCAACCTAGATTAATGAACCCTGAAAAACTGTGCTTCAGAATAGATGGAGAAATAAGATACGTCTATGACAAAGAACAGCTCAAGAGCTTCATGATCACCAGGCCAACCCTGCAAAGAATACTAAAACAGTTTAGATAAACTTAAGAAAAAACGACTAAGCAAAGCAGACAATTAAACAGAACAGAAAGATAAAGATGCAACTGCAGAAAGATAACATGTCAACAATAAACCAACATATAACAGTTATAACCATTAATGTAAATGGACTCAATGCACCAATTGAAACAGACTGGTAGAACCGATCAAGAAACAAAATCCAACAATATGCTGTCTACAAGAAACCCATCTAACCCAAAAGGATACTCACAGACTGAAAGTCAAAGGATGGAAAACAATATTTCATGCAACAGGAACCCCCCCCCCAAAAAAAACCAGGGGTAGCTATTCTGTTTATAGACAATGTGAACTTCAAACCAATAATGATCAGAAGCGCTAAAGAATGTCATTACATACTGGTTAGGGGAAAACTTCAAGAGGAAGAGGTAACAGTTTTAAATATATATGAACCAAATTCCAGAGCACCCAGCTATATAAACTAAGCATTAACAGAAATAAAAAAACAAATTAGCGATTTTGGGACTCTTGCACTGTCTCGGTGCAGAGCAAGGACTGGGCAGATCTGGGACGCCTGCATCCGCCTCCCTGGTGTCGGGAGGACTGTGGATTTCACAGCAAGCAGGTGAGCATCACCAGTTCCAGAGGCCCCGTGGCCTGTTTCTGCATGTCAAAACAAACCTCCAGCAAAGTGAAAAGAAAACCCACAAACTGGAAAAAAATCTCAGTGAACTGTCCCTCAGAAAAAGGACTTCTGTCTAAATCATATAAAGAATTTTAAAAATCAGGCCTCCAAAATTCAAAGATCCAATCCAAAAATGGGCATCTGAGATGAATACACACTTCTTAGATGAAGAAATACAAATGGCAAATAAATACATGAAAAAATGTTCATCATCATTACTCTTTAGAGAAATGCAAATTAAAACCACACTGAGATTCCATCTCACTCCTGAAAGTATGGCCAGGATCAAGAAAACCACCAAAAGCAAATGCTGGAGAGGCTTTGGTGAAAAATGAACTCTCCTGCCCTGTTGGTGGGAGTGTAGACTGGTGCAACCATTGTGGAAGTTTGTCTGGAGATTTCTCAAAAAGCTGGCCTTGGAAGTCCCATTTGTTCCAGCTATTCCACTTCTAGGCATATTCCCAGAAGAACTGAAAACATCATACCACAGTGATATATGTGCACCTATGTTTATCGCAGCACAATTTGTAATAGCCAGATCTTGGAAACAACCTAAGTATCCATCAACTGAGGAATGGATAAAAAAAGTTGTAGTATTTTTATACAATGGAGTGCTACTCAGCTATAAAGAAGGATCACATTGAGATATTTATAAATAAAGGGGCGCCTCTTAACTCTGCCTTCAGGACTTTTTAAACTCTGCTTTTTGAATCATTATTCCTTTTCTATTAAAAAATTACTGATATTTGAGGCTACATAAATTTTTCATCCTGCTTCCTGCTCATAGAAACTTGAGTCCAAAAGACCTATTTTCATTTTAAAACATGTTCTGTTTCTTTTCATTTAAGCTTGTATTTATATTGATTACCATATATATCAGTCAGTGCTCACTAGAGAAATATATTCAGTGCAAGATATATGAGTACATAAGGATTTACAAAATAGGCTTACAGTGGTTGACCACAGAGCCAGGTGTGAAAGAATGCTAAACAGTCATCTGCACACTGGGAATTCAAAGGAGCCAGTTGAAAGTCGAAGGTCTGGAATTCATTGTAGAGTCCCTTGAAAGTACATATAAAAAGGCCAAAGGGTCTGAGAAGAAAGGCAGCGTACTGTGCTGGAAGGCTGAGTCTGCATTGGGAGCCAGAAGATGACATCCAAGGTGAAGATGTAGACTGGAGTTCCTCCAGGGAAACAGAGTGAGACTTCATTCTTTATTTCCCTTTTATTCCATTCAGGCAATAAGCCTTTTAGTTGGTGACACTCACCTATCAGGTGGGTCTTCTATTTTCAAGAAATCCCTTCTGTCACACTCAGAACTATACTGACACAAATTGACACAATCAGCTAACTATCACACACAAATTCTTTTAAAAATTGTGTAAGTTTCCAAAGAATTTTATTGGACCTTATGTACTGTATTAGTCAAAAGCTACACCAGCAAACTTCAGATAGATAGTGTTCACTGTTTTGGTCTTCTGCTATAGAGCAGCAGGATAATAGTTACAGTGTTTACAGAAAAGCCAATATCAAATCAAATGGCAGAAACTTTGCCTTGAGGAATCTAGAAGGTAACTAGCTTATTATGCTAGCAGGCTGATGGGACCAACTCCAACACCAGGCCATGAGACAGTTCTGCATTCAGCTCAAATACAGTTTTGCAAGCAGGAAGTACAGGTAGAAGGCAGATTACTATATGATTACATATTGTTACATATTGTCAGGCAAGCTAATTCCAATTCTAAATAGATTTATTTAAAGGAATTGTTTACCATAATGTAGAAACATCCTGGGGACCAGAAGAGGGAGGTTCAGAGGGACAAACAAAGTTAAAGGTGTTCTTGACTGAGTCACTTTGTCCCATACAAAGACCTTGAAGCAAACTGGAAATAACACTCTTTTAACTAAGAAAGGTACAAGCTAGACATAATCAAACTGACCCGGCACATTATCAGAAGCAAAGCACCTAGTCTCAGACAGTCAAGGCTGACTGAATTTAGCAGGGTGCTTATATAACAAGCAGCAGGAGTACAAGCAAAGGCCACTATTTGATTTTTTAACTTGCTAAAACATGTCAATAAGTTTGTTATTCTATAACTGTGCCTTTATTGTTTTTTATAACTGTGCTCTTACAATAGAAATTCTATTCGTCAAGAAACACTTGAAGATCTTTGGGAAGATTTTTATCTGCTTGAAGCTCTACCATAATTCTGAGATTTCTGCAGTTATAATCATGGCTTTGACTTCTTTAGATCATGTTTTCCTGATAGTACCCTAGGAAAAGATATTTGATCTTTTTCCTAGAAGTCACTTGTTTTTTAAAAAATTTTTTTTATTATTTTTGAAGGTAGTAAAATACAACATAACAAGACAGAACAAAGCCAATTGAGACAATGTAGTGAAATTGGTACAGAACTTTATAGCAGGATTCTGGGATAACAGTAATAGGTACCATAATATATCTCATTATCTTCACAATAATTGTCCTTTCAATCAGGTATAGCAAAATCAAACCAAATATGGAACATTATAGAATTTATCAAAACAGAATATTGAATAGAGCAATACAATTAATCAGAACAAAGCAAAACAATGATAACAATATTTGCTTTCAAAGAGATGGTAGAAGGAAATCCCCCATATTTGCTATATTGTATATATAGCAATATATAAAAGGGAATCAACCTCCCAAGAGATGCTCAGACCTCTGGCTCCCAAATGCTAATGGAGGAGGGGGGTAGGATGGTTGATTCTTAGTCCTCATGGAAGTAGGCTCACAGCTGCTTACCAGGGAGGTGAGTAGGTTGCTTTCTTTCCCATCACCCTAAGTTCCAACATGGCAATATCTCAGGAGATGCTGGCTGGTTCTCTCCCTGCGGTGCCAGCCACTTGCTCGAGCCATGAGAAGCCATTTCTTAATCTTAGCATCATTTGACATTAGGAAAAGCTAGGAATTATTGGAAATTAACAATGCTGGCTCCCTTATCCTTAACAGCTTCTCTCTTCTTGTCTCCTCTCTCCTCTCTCCTTTCTCTATTCTCTCTCGGTCTCTCTGTGTGTCCCTCTCTCTGTTTCTGTCTCTGTCTCTGTCTCTGCCTCTTTGTGTGTGTGTGTCTGTCTGTCTGTCTGTATCTCTCTCTCTCTCTCTCTCTCTCTCTCTCTCTCTCTCTCTCTCTCTCTTCATTATAGGTACAAGAAGCCACATATTGCTTTTAGCACACTACTTAGAAAGCTCATCAAGGAGATCAGTCAGTTTATTAGGTATATTTTCCATTTTCATGTTATTGCAGGTGACAATGTTGCTAAAATTTTTTCCACCATATAATAAAGATCTAATTCTTCCACCATCCAGTGATTTTACATACTCTTCTTTAAACCTTTTTTACAACTTTCTGTGTGGACATCTGGCTTCTGCTGACAACCTCTGAAAGTTCTCACTAGCAGTGTAATAATCAGGCATCTTAGATTTTTTAAAATAACATTTCACTTCTTTTTTTTCTCTTTTTAAAAAAACTTTATTTAAAGAAAGATTAACCAAAATAGAAAACAGGTAGAAACAATACATACTTTCAAAGAAAAAAACAGTAAGAAATCACTAATTGATGATTACAGATTGTCCTCTTACAAATAGTTATTCAAGATACTAAAGTGGGGCATATAAAGTGGGGATTCAAACAGTGAGATTGCAACCAGTTCTGTTCAACTATCCAACAAAAACTCAGAAATACAGTTATCAGTCTTATACACTTAAACATACATGCAGTTATCCATATCTTCAATCATGTTGAGATTGAACAAACCCAAGCAGGCTAATATCACTCTGAACAAAGAATAATACTATTGCTGGGTTTCACATTATGACACTCCAGAATCAGCACTGGGTACTTTAGTGTCTCTTTTTCTTCAAAGTACTGTTCATTTCATTATGCATCATAAGATCAGTTCTTAAAAACTGTTTATAGATTCTACACATGCATGAGCCTTCACATGTATTTCTATCCTTTCTATATTAGGTGGAGAAACAAAACAAAGCAAGACAAAACAAAACATATTCCTATAAACACATGAAATGAAAAAGACATATAAGACGGTTGTACAAGGAGTTCTACCAGAGTTCCTTTGTTGTCTCTTGTTATCTTCAATAGAATTAGCTATATCATCAGACACAGTATATTTGAATATATCAATACATAACAGTATTAATAAAAACACAACTTTGTATATAGTATAAAACTTCAAAGGCAGGCAATTGTCAAACCAGAATGTGTACCGTAGAGTCCTGTCATCTTCAGTGTAGTTGCCTATACTCTCAGACTTGATACTATCAATCACATCAGTTTTGAATAAAATCTGCCAATATCAAACAGCAATCAAACAAACCAGATTTAATTAAGATCAGTCATGATAAAACAGTATAAGTCATACAGGGCTCCATATTAATAGGAAATTAAAGATGATTACTGTGCTATATCCTGATGTTTTTGGGATAGCTGTCTGTGCCCTCAAATCTAATGCAAGTAGACAAACTGGAACAGAATACAATCTGGTGCTAGTAATGTGGTTTTTAATCCTGATACACTATTGACAATATCTTCTGCCATCTTTTTTAAGACTCTTCCTCCTCTTTCATTTCCCCAGGGTACACTGTGCATTTTCGGATCTGACCAAGATACTTGGTTTTAAATTGGGGGAAGGAGAAACCTGCTATTTACCTAAGTGTGTCTCCTAGACTTGATCTCTAATTGTATTCCTTTACCTATTAAAGCCTGTCTTTCCAACCTATCCACAAATACTGGTCTAGTTCCCCCTATTACCTATTACTCTCTGGTTCTCTGTCACATAGAGCATTGTTTTCTCATATTTGATTTTCAGCCCATGTACTCTTTTTCATGTTAATTATATTTCCTATAAATAGTATCTCAGTACCTCCTGATCTACTCCACATGTGATTCTTTTTTTTAATTTACTGTATCAAGTCCATCAAGTCCATCTATATTATAGATTATAACCAACCTTCTCTGCCTCGTTTCTGTTATGCTCTTTTTTTGCCATCAGTTGTCTGCTTATCTTCTTCATTCTGTTTTCTGCTCTATTCATTGAGGCCTCTCTGCCACTGTTCCTGGAAGCCTAGTACTTTTCTCTCTCTCTCTAGAATGTCCTGCAGTATTCTCTGTAGAGTTGGATTGGTGGTTGTGAATTTCCCAAGTTCCTCTTTGTCTTGGAAGCATCTTGTTTCTCCATTACTTTCTAGAGACAGTTTAGCATATATCTGTCTAGTCTGGAGGTTATTTTCTTTCAGGACTTGGAATATTTCACTCCAGGCTCTTCTTGACTTGATGGTTTGTGTTGAGAAGTCTGCTGTTATTCTGATGGGCCTTCCTTTATAGGTTATCTGTTTGTTGTCTTTAACAGCTTTTAATATTCTGTTCTTATATTGACTTTCTGAGATCTTGAGTATGATATGCCTAGGTGTAGCTTGATTTTGGTTGTATGTGGCTGGAGTTCTGTATGCCTCATACATCTAACTATCATTTCTTTTTCCTATGTTTGAGAAGTTTTCCTTAATTATTTCTGTGAATAGCCTTTGTAGTTCCTTTGTTTGTACTCCTGCTTCTTCATTCATTCTTTATTCTCAAGTGATAGATCCTCTTATCATCTTCTAGCCTTTGTATTGTTACTGCTTGTTTCCTTGTTATTTTTTTAAAAGTTTTTCCTTTCATAATCCCACATTGCAAAACTGTCCTCCAGTTTTGATAATCTATCCTTAGTTTCTTTCAAGCAGATTTGCCATCTTTCCATAGAGTTTTTATTTTCCTGGTAATCTCTTTGAATCTGCTTCATGTATTCTATATTTTCTTTATATTCTTCATCAAATGGTCCTCTCCTTTGTTTGAGTTCCTCCCTTCTTCTGTCTGTGTCTTCTTGAGGGGTGCTTAGCATTTCTTTTGTTAATCTTCTTATGTGTTGCTTTACTTGGCTAAATATTTCACTTTTGAACTTGTCTATGAGGTCCCAAAGATATCTCTTCATGTCCACTGGGGCAGTGTCTAATATTGCATGTTTGCTGTTCTCATTCTCCTTTGTGTTTACCTGTCCTGGGTCAGTGTTCTCAGGGTTTGGACCTGGGGACTTTTTGTTGTTGCTTCATCTTTCCATCTTTTTTGTTTCTTCCAGGAGGCCCCAGTTTCTTTCCTTGTTGGTTGCAACTTTTCTGAAGCATGCTGGCTAGGTGACCCTTCCCACCGCAGTTTGCTAGTGAGTTGCAAACAGGGGCAGCATATGTGGCCCCTCCTCTTTGGATCAGTCAAGCTGTTGAGTCATTCACTGTATTACTGTGCACCATCTCCCCTCCGGGTCAGTCAAACTTCTGAGGCTTCACTGAGTTAGTGTGCGCAGACACCATAGGGAATTGATTTCGCATAACCTATTGGGTCTCAGCCAGGTCACATAACCCAGACTGAGCTCACTCCACCAATCCCGTTCAGGAAGGGAACAACTGACTGAAGTCACTGCTGCCCCTTGTGCTTGCCAGTCCTGCCAGGTCCCAGAATGTTGTCTGTTGGAGCCCCCCTTTCTGTGGAATGGCTCCACTCCCATCACTCACCACAGGTCAATGTATGCTCCCACCAGTTCAGCTCTCTATGTGGCTGGCCGACCCCCAACCTCAGTGTGACTGTGCCTCCAGTGAGTCAAAGCAGCAGGACCTTGGACGGCTTAGCAAGTTGTCCACTGAGGCAGGAGCACTGAACCTTTAGCTGTTCCACTAGTAGCACTGGGATTGTATTTGATTTGTTCTTCTCACCTTAGTTTCTTCTTTGGATGAGAGAATTCATCTCCCTCTGTTTGGGGCTCCCCATGCTGTATTATGCTGAATTCTAAGTTGACTATTTCAGGAAGCCTCTGTAGCCAGCTGTTTTCTATCTGCCATCTTCAACATTTCACTTCTAATATCAAATTTTCATCTAGTGATCAATTGTTTCATAACAAATCAAAACTTCCTGGGTAAAAAGTACAAAGTTTATTTTTACTCATGAATCTGCAACTTGAGCAGGTCTTGCCAGGGACACTGACCATTTGGAAAATATGCAACAGAATCAAATCAAGATTTAAATTTAGGGCTGAGACTAAACATGTAATTTGCCAACTTTATCAGCATAATGCAATTGTCTTTCTTGGACAGATAATATTGAATTTTAAAACCAAAATGATCTGGACATGGTGGTACATACCTTGTGATCCCAGAACTCCAAAGGTTAAAGCAAAGGAGCCCAAATTTAAGGCTGACCTGGACAATCTAGTGAGACCTTGTCTCAGAAAGCACCTAGAGGTACAGCTTGTAGAGTGCTTGCCTAAGTTTGTGTGAGACTCTGGGTTCAATCTAAAAATTTTTCAGTACTAAAAAAATAAATAAAATATAAAAGAATTAAAACTGAAAGGAGTAACTCTGTAAACAAACTACATAGATCAACCTACTAGTTCTCTACCTACTTTATAATAAAAATGGGTTTTTGATGACTACTATAAAACCTTTATGTTGTATAGCAAGAAAGATATTCTAAAAATTGGGTGTTTCTTTTTTTCTCCTAAAAGTGCTATCAGTTAAACATTAAAGAATTTACATATATTGAAGTTCATTTGCTCATTGTTGGGTATTCACTGTGGATAAAGCTGCACACCAGATTCTAGAGAACAAATAATTTACCCTTTAAAAATTCCTAATTTAGAAATGGAGACTGTAGGGAACCACTTAGACCACTTCAAAGCTCAGAGGCATATAAGACCACCTGAAGATGTGACCTTGCTGTCAAACACAAGTACATAGTAGGATACAGTTATGTTACCATGACTTAATGCAGGTAAACATGTAAACATGCATGTTCTGGTTATGGCACTATGTAAGAATGTAAATATGTGATAACCTGTGTAAGAATTATACAATAACGATGTAGGTGGTTCTTGCACTTATGTGCTCTGCTCTACTCCATGCTACCTGCTGTTGCTGATGTCTTGCATATATGCATTCTTTAACCTGGGGACCTTACCCCCAAAATCTCTCTTTCCCTGCCCCAGTGGGCCAACAACTGGCATAGTCAGCAGAATGTTGAAGTGAGTAAATCCTGCCTGACAGTAAGGGAGAACCCAAGGAATGGCTGATAAACAACCCGTGATTCACCTGGCTACCTATATCTACCTTCATGGCAGCTTGGAAGGCCCTAGAGAACTGGGAAACAGTTTGTTTGGAATCCAAGAATGTCTTGCAAGCCTTGGAAGTGATAGAAAAATTCCTCCTACTCACCATAAAATGGTGGGGCAGGTAACTTGACTGTTCTTTACTCTCTTCCACAATGTAAATCAAGAGATAAAAGGCCTTGCCTGATAAGCAGACCAGCTACTGTAGATAGAGTAAAACCTTGAGCAATGGCTGGCTGCTATGGAGCTCATATTGTGAGGCATGGGAAGCACTGCCTCCTCCAGAGATGTTTACAAAAGCATATGGCTTCATGTCCAAAGCGGGGGGGAAGCCCTTGGAAAATCCCCTGATTTTACATGCTAGGCTGGCTTATTCATCAAAAGGTGGAGGTAGAAGAGCCTCTAGTCCAGGGAGGAAGACTAAGGGCTGCTTACCTCTATCCGGCACACAACATCCATGACCTACACCACCACAGAGCTGCTGCAGCTGGCAAAACAAAACAAAAAGTGAGTAAAACAGTGCTTGTGTGGCTGCTATAGCTGTGGGACAATGGGGCTGATAACACACAAGCCCACAGAGATGTCCCAAATAGCCAACATAGCCAGCACCCCATCTCTGAGATGGGTTCTGCAGGACAGACTGTGATAAGCTGGCTTTATGACAGTGGCTTGCCTGATTTAGGAGACTCCAGGTGAACTGTCAGAGAAAGTCATTAACTAGACTTGATAACTGTACTTATAAAATTGACATGCACCAAATGTTGTTCACACTGCAATACCATGGTCCAAATGAGACATTCCTGACAGCACACATAAAGGACATGATCTTGGACAGAAGATCAGAGTCAGCCCTTCTAGCTGCCTTTAAGATTGCCTGATTCATGATGCTGTGGATGCTTTGGCCAGGCTGGGAGATACAGAAGTAAAGCACCAAGGTAAGGTGAAACCTGTAAAAACTACCACCAAAAAGTGGGGGCTCCAGGTAAGCAGTGCTGTCCCCCCAAAGACAAGCCATGGGATCCCTAAAGGTCAGTCAGTACCAAATCTGAATGGATTTTCTGGCTCCTAGCATAGTTACAAATAAGTTAGATGGGCAGCCTTTCGATGTGTTACTGACTCTGTGGAGCCAGTTATGCCCTGCTGGTCAATGGGCCAGGACCAGAAGGCCAAAATAGTCTGGGTAAAGCTCAAAATAATGACACTGACCTTCTTGTACCCTGCTTAGGAGACAGGCCTAAGGACTTGGGTCCCTAGGGGTCCCAAAAGACTAGAGGCCACATATAAAATTGACTATTTATTGGATCCCCCAAAAAACAGCATATGCTAGTATTAATAGAAACCAGAACCAAGTCAGTGCTAATATATGACAACCCAGACCATTTTACAGGATCCACTACACACAGATTGGTGCTCAGCTAGATGCCACCCAGGGAAAATTCTGGTTACGAATTCACATGGTAAAAACTTTAGACAAAGGGCATTCATACCATGTATTGCTACCCCCCTCACAGGCCACCTGGGTGTGTGCATAAAGCAGTAGCAGCCACCTGGAGGCCATAAGGAGATATGACAGACTGTCTTAAATTTTTTTAAAAATAGTGATACACCCTGTGTAGAGCTCTCTCAATTCCCTGGTGTGGTCCATTCAGAAGCAAGATGGGACAAGATGGGAGCCAAAAAATGATTATGGATTATTGGAAACTAAATAGTGACTCCTCCACTACAAGTAGCAGTACCTAACTGCTGGATTTGGCTGATGCCTTCTTCTCCATTATATTGCACCTGACAGTGAAGATCAATTTGTCTTCACCTGAGTGGATAGGCAGTGGACCTTCCAGGTGTTGCCACAAGGCTATCTGCATAGCTCAACTTTGTGTCATGGTCTGGTGTCCCAGGACATGGTCACCTGGACCAATTCATGCTCTGTGTCACGTTCCATTATGTTGATGATACTATGCTAATTTCTGATTGCCTTACAGATTTAAATGCAGCCGTGCACAGCCTAAAGGAAGCTTCACTGACATGGTGGTAAGCCATAAACAAAGACAAGGTCCAGAGGCCTGGCTTGTCTGTCAAATTGTTGGTGTTAGCTGGTCAGATAAAATAAAATTTCCAATGCTGTAGATCCAAACTTATCCCAGACCCACAACAGTATGCCAGTTACAGGTATATATGGATTTGCTAAGGTTCTGGTAGACATTCATATCATACCTAGCTACCTTGCTGTGCCCAATATATCAAGTGGACAAAAGGTGCACAACACAGGATTAGATAGATGCAGTGGAAGCTGCTTGCTGGGAAGACACAATGGAAGCTGCTTTTCAGAACTCAAAAAGGGCTGTTACATAGGTGCAACACCTACAAGTCATTGACCCTAACCTGCTATTTAACCTAACCAGCAATGTAGATGGTGATGGAGTTGTTTGGGGCCTATGACAAAAACCAGGAAAATGAAAACATCATGTTGGGTTTTGGTCACAGTTGTGAAAGGGACCCAATATTCTATAATTTAAAAACTATTTTAAAAATGCTATTTGCTGCTCTACATGCCTGTGGGGAGTCACAGTAGAGACATAAACAGACCATCCCAAGAGTTGGGTGGAACAGGCTCACACTCTCATGTGTTGGGGCATGTATCTCCAACAGTGGGCCTCATCTCCAACAGTAGGCCTCTTTCTCAGCTGGCTCATTGACAGTTGAACTGACAACAGTTTTGGGACCCATGATGTACATGGCCCATGTCTGGGAGGACGGATTATAGGACCTGAGCGCTAGTCCCTATACATACTTGTGACCCATGCCTGCAATGGACCGCAGTTGCTGTTCAGCCCAGTATAAAGGTGCTATGGTTTTTAAACCAGAACAAACAGGTCAAGCCAATGGACAGAGTTATAGACAGTGTGGTTACTTGTGATATATAAATGAGACCCCCTACATGTGTACATAGACAGTTGCGTCATCTTGAGGGGACTGATGCTCTGGCTGCTGAACTGGGCAAGTCAGGAGAGACAAACAGGACACTGTTCCTTGTGAGGTACTGACTTGTGGTGAGACATATGAAAACATAGCCAAAATGTCAACCTCATAAAATATCATAATTCAAGACATAATCCCTTCCTCTTATCAGAAAATGACTTGGGTGGATTGGAAAATGGCGGCGGGCTAGGGGATCGAGCGAAGAATCTCTCCAGAGAATTCAAACTCAAAGATAAAAAAGGACAGCATGGAGAGGACCACACAAATCGATAGCGATTCTTATTAACCAAGACAGTACAACTGGAGGATTTAAAGTCGTGCTGAGACCGGAGGCTACAAATCCCGCGCCCTTAAATCAACAAACAGACTCGTGGACCCAGCACGAAAAGCTGAGTTGCTTTTGGAGACCGCGGGAAACTGAGACCCAGATCGAGACTCCAAGTAGCAGCCAGTTCTGCACCGCTGCACCAGAGCGGATGTACAAAGCTCTGGCGATTCAAATCTAAACGGTGCACAGAAATCTGACCGGTCAGCGCTGAGCCACGAGTGGGGGAAAAGTGGACAGCTTGGTGTGCGGCGGTCCCGGAACGAGGACTTGCATCGGACCCTGGTGAGTACAGAAAACCCCGCCGCTGCTGGGTTTGACCAGAGAACAGCTGGCCCGCCACCACGGGGAAATCAATAACACAGAATCTGGTGCAGACATATTAGCCTGGCGGCAGAAATCGCAGCTTAGTGATATCACCAGGTCCCCCTGGAGGGAGGGCTGGAGGAAGACATCTTAAGTCCTGGCAGAGCCTGATTACTTGTTGGCTTCAGCTCCACACAGAGAACTTAGTGGGAGCCATCTTTGTTTTGGGCAGATCTGCTTTTCTGGTGCACCTATCACAGAGAGGTTTGGAAGAGAACGGCTGGGACCTGGGCAGAATCCTGTGCCATTACCCAGCTGCTTCTGATTCAAAGAACTGGCAGGAGCTACTGGGGCTAAACCAAGCCTCTGCTTGGGGCCCAATAAGCAGATACAAAATAGTCACAACTCAGTGACAACCAGAAAGTACAGCCTAATTTATGAACTAACTGACACAGAGGCTAGAGTCTAGACTGTACCGCCCCTACATCCCAGCCTTCCCCAGATAACAGCAAATTGGGGAGGACAGCAAAAACTCAAGCCAGCACGCTTCTGAAAGGCCCTAAGCAATTCGGAGAGGGCCAGAGAACTCCAGGACAGTCTGAAAGAAACCAGAAACATGACAAGAGATAAAAATAAAAAAAAACCTCCAGCTGTTCAACAGGAGAAATTAAACCCAAGAGAACTAAACACTGAAGAGAACAAGCACAGTAACCATCCTCTACTCGACACAGCATCAGCCGAAATTAAAAAGTACCTACATGATCTCATAGAGGAATTTAAAGATGTACTCCTGATCCAAGTGAGGCAAGATATAAAGAGATTAATTAAAGAAATGATAAGCCCCGCCCAAGAGAACTCAGATGGAAGAACTGAGGAAATCAGAAAAGAAAGAGAAGCATCTGAAGAAGAATTTAAGCATAACTTAGAATACATGAAACAGATCCAAAGAGAATATCAGGAAACTCAGAACTCCATTGAATATTGGCAAAATGCCTTGACAGAAACTAAAGACAACCTTCTGAAACTTGAAGAGAGATTTAGGGCTTATGAACGTGAAAGAAAAAGCCTCTTAAAAATAACAAGGAACCAAAAAGAAGCAATTCTAAAACTGGAAGATGATAAAAAGATACATAACCTAAGGATAAAGAATGTGAGTGAGGAAGCAGGAACATCCAAAAATGAAATACAAAAAATATTCACAGAGATATTAAAGCAAAATTTCCCACGTATAGCAAAAAGAAATGATATCCAGATAAAAGAAGCATACAGAACGCCAGCTACCTACAACCAAAACAGATCTACGCCTAGGCATATAATAATCGAGATCCCAGAAATCCACCAAAAAAACAGAATATTAAAAGCAGCCAGAGAAAGGATGCAGGTTACCTATAACGGGAAATCTATCAAAATAACAGCAGACTTATCATCACAAACTCTTAAGTCAAGAAGGGAGTGGGGAGAAATATTCCAAGTCCTGAAGGAAAAAAATATGCAACCTAAGTTCATATATCCGTCAAAACTCTCTCTAAAAATTAATGAAGAAATAAGATACTTTCAAGACAAGGAGGAACTGTGGGAGTTCGTGGCCACCAATCCAACCCTACAGAGAGCGCTTAAGGACATTACAGAGAAAGAGAGGAAGAGATATCAGGATTACAGCTACAGTGGCAGAGAAGCCTCAGTGAACGGGGCAGACCATGGAATGAGGGAATAAGGTGGACAAATTATAGCAGAAAAGTGGAGTAGCAGACATGAGGCAGAGACGGTAATCTAGTCTTTAGTAGAGACAGCTCTGAAACTATATTTAAAAAAAAAAAAGCAGAGGTCATTGCTAATGGTGTATAACGATTTAAAAGACACAGTAGTCCTAGTGACATATTTAGATTGAATTAAATTTGTTCTGGTCTGTCCACTCATATCAGATTTGAGGACACAGACCTCTAGAACCAAAAATAGCAGGTTATACCACGGCAACTATCCTTACTTTCCTATTGATTTAGGCTGAAATTCTGTATTACTTACATTGTCTTACTATGACTGATCTTAATTGTATCCGAATCATAAGACTATTGGTTGGCCTTGACTGATCCTATTTGAAATCGGTATGCGTGTTAGAATCAACCCTAAAAGTAGAGGAAACTACTCTGAGCATGACAAGATGTAAAGGATATCCATACTGGTATGAATCAGTAACAGCTCTCAAATACTACAATGCAGTCAAAGATAAGTTTTTATAAAAATAGGTGATAGTATGTTTAACTATAATAAGCCAGTGTTGTCGACAAATCTATTGAAAATAACAAGAGAAAACATAGTAGCTACGGAAGATCATTTATATTATAGTTTTATAAGTCCTATCCATTGCATGTTTATCTAGGAAATTGTTTCGTTGTCTTGTTATGACTTGGTTTTCCCTATAATACAGAGAGGATAGGAACAAATACTCTGAGGAAGAAACCTGAAAAACCCGAGGCTTATTTTGTAGCATTATAATATAAATTCTAGCAATCTATTGCTTGCTGATTAAAATGACTCTGGACTGGTTTCTTCAGCTCAACTTCAGCATATGCAGAGATGGGGACGGCTATCACAAAGAGAATGAGAGATGCGATGGTAGTTGGTATTGTCTTCCCTAATTTGGAACTTGAGGACCTAAAAAGACTCCATCATCCTGTAATGATTTGATTAGCTCTATAATATGCAATAAGTATAGAAAGTGGGTGAAGTTAGGGACAACTATTTGTAAGAAGCTAGAGACAGTTAGATAAGGTAGATCTCCAGTGGACTTGCTTTGAAATCTGTATTTCTTTAAATTGTTTTTTTATTTTTTTTTAAATGTTCTGTTCTGTTTTGATATGGTTAACCTTATCCTCTTAGAGATGTAAAACAAATAGGTGGGACTGATAATCATATTACAGAGCTTTTGTTCGGCCATAGAGCAGAATGGTTTGTAGGGTCATTTTTTTTTTGAATGTCATTCTATATACTTTAATTCTATAACCTGAACAGCCATTTCGAAGATGACAATTTGTAACTTATCAACTGGCAATTTCTTACCTTTTGTTTGTCTGTAATTTAGAATTATTTCTACCCTTTTTTTTAATTTCCATGTATTTTTTTTCGTTTCCTTTTCTTTAAATAAAAAAAAAAAAAAAAAAAAAAGAAAATGACTTGACAGATACCTTGACCCAGCATTGTAATGGTTGACTGCTAAAAATAGTGTCTGACCAAAAATATTGGCTGCTGCATATGAGATGCTGCTAGAAATAGCATCTGACCTGGGATAAGGACCTTAAACTTAGCCTTCCAGGTTAAAGCCCTTGCTCAACATATAGTCCAGGCCTTAAATGCTACAAGCCAGGTTTTGGTGTTACTTATCAATAGAAGTGTTCAAATAAAAAAAGTGTTTTTACAAAACCACACAGTTGTTGATTTGTTAACTATAGGTATTGTGCCCTGTTAAATATGAAATATTACATTTATACACTCCTGACATTTGAGAAGGGGGGACATGGAAAGTCACTCCGACTAATTGAAAGCTCTACAACATGTACAGACACCTAAGGACATGACCTCACGGACTAGCACAAGTGCACAGTGGGATACAGTTATGTAACCATCACTTAACATAGGTAAATCTGCATGCACTATTTATGGCACTATGTAAGAATGTAAATATGAGACAACAACCTGTATAAAAACTGTACAATAGTGGCCCTGAATCAAGGTTGGCAGTTTTGTGAAGCTGTTGGTTTCAAACAGGAGCCTAAAGTGGATTAGAAATTTAGTGATCAATTCATTAGAAAAAAAAACAACTTGTCCCCTGGTGAGCCGGCCACCGAGGGGCTGAAGAAGAAGAGGCCATGCCCCCCTGTCTGAGCTCACTGCCATGGGCCCAAAGAAGGGCATGCCTCCCTGTGAGCCCATCACCACAGGCCTGAAAGAGAGGAAGCCATGCCCCCAGGGTTCTGCTTCCTGTGGGGGAACACTGTCGAGCCACTGCTTTGCACCTCTCTGCCACCTCAGGAATCTTAGATCGGAGGAACCCAGGTGCTTAGCCCAATCTCCTGCACCTTGCAACGAGCAGCTAATGTGGGAAACACCCAAGACTCAACAACTGCCTGATTCAGAGGAACATAGGAAAATGTCAAGATGAAGGAGCAGTATGCAATCTCAGACCACCAGCCCACTAAGACAAGTCCAGAAGACATAGACACAAAAGAAATTAGAAATCACACACCTGAAATTTCTGAAACAATAGCAACTGAAGAGACAGCTTAGTCCTTATAATGTTTAATTAATTTTGCATGCCTGTATCTTACCCAGAACAAGTCCAGGTGACACTGACATAGAGAAAATTAAAAGCCACACACCTGAAATTTCTGAGATGATGGCAAGTGAAGTAAAGGAACAACTTAGTGCTTGTGCTGTTTGATTGACTTTGCATGCCTGTATCTGGTGGTCTGAGCATCTATTTAGAGGATAACACTGTGCATTACAGTAGCTATGGGTGATTTCCTCTCATTTTTTAAATCCAGTAGCATTCCCATGATTTTGCTTTATTTCATTTTATTGTTTTATTTTATTCTCTTTAAAATAAAAAAGAATTACACAATAAAGATACAGATGGTTCTTGTGTTCTTGTGCTCTTCTGCTCTGCTCTACTTCATGCTTCCTACTGACGTTGCTAACATCTTACACACATGCATTCTTTAACCTGAGGACCTCACCCACAAAAATCTCCCTTGTGTCCCCAAAGAGGGCCAACAGAGACAGACACATAAAACAAGTAATTGCCATATAATATGGTGTCAATTGTATTATGAACTTGTAAGAAAAGAGTTAAGGATCCACCAAGTGTTCCTGGAAGCTAGTAAGGAAAGAGTACCAAGAAGACAAAACAGTATTAAAGTAGGGTCTTAAGGACTGAAGTTCAGTGGATACAAGAGGAAAATTATTTGAAGGAGAGAACTAAACAGCAAAGGCAAACTCACAGGCATATACATTAGAATTTGTGAAACACATACATTTCAATTTATTAAGATGGTTTTGGGGTCACCTTATTACTACCAATCAGAAGTAAAAGTTTTTGACTCTCACTAGCCTTGTCAGATATTACCTATGGAAAAGGGGAGAGTGGTTGGTTACCACCAGTAGGTAGAATTCTATGTTCTACATGTGGTATCTGCCAATGAGAAAGAGGGGAAACTATTAAGAGATGGCTTTGTGAAAGACCTTTGAGAATAAAGTCCAAGCTTCACTTTGTCTTGTCTGACATGAACTCAGAAGTGCAGAGAGAGGGTTGAATAGGGTCAATTATAGCCTAGTGAGGGTAGAAATCTAACCTCTCTATTTTGTGTCTTCTAGTAAAGTTATGGGTAGAGGTATAGTCTCCCCCTCTCCCCGTGGTATTTCAGCTGGAGTAGAATGCTTGCAGCCTAGAATTTCATGATTTGTGAGACTGTTTCTTTCCTCACCCTTCAACTAGAGAAACACCTTAGGTTTTTAAAACACAATCTATGTCTAGAATGCTAACTTCTTCAGTACACAATGTAGGTAGGATATGTAAGACAAAATAAGCCCAAAGAATTCACCACAATCTATTCCTTGGTTTCTAGATTCTAATCAAACCTGGTCTGACTGCTTCTTTTCACATTTCACTCTTACTATTCTCTTCATATTTCAGTTTTTTGGTTATATATGCATATGTGTATATGTGTATGCAGTCTTTTATATCTTTATATGTAATGTCTTTTATATGCAGTCTTTTATATCTTTATATGTAATGCCAAGGAATTTTAGCTGTACTTAAAAGCAAGAACAAAAAAAGATAAATATACCCCATCTTTCCATAAATGGCAGTCCAAAGTTAAATGATTTTTACAGAGGTTTGAAGGCCAGTGCTCTGGAAAAGACAGTTAAGAGAATAAAAAGAAGTTACAGCATGAGAGAAAAATACTTTCAAGACATCTAACTGACAAGAACAACCCAATTTAAAAATGGGCAAAGTACTTGAAAAGTATACACACATGAAAATGTTCTGAACATGATTATCTGTTAATGAAAAGGAAATTGAAATCATGATTTGATACCAATACATATATAATAAAAAGGCTCAAATGCAATACTGATAAGGCCAAGTCCTGATGAGAATGTAGAGCCACTGCAACTCTTATAAATTGCTCTTGGGAACACAAAATGGAACAGAATGTTCATAAAGTTGTTGCATAGATGCTATGGAGCAAAGAAAAAGGACTCTTTCCATCACAAAGGGCTTTGCACCTCATATGATCAACTTTTTACCTGGACAAGTGAGGAAAGCATGTCAAGGACCTCAAGACAGAGGAATAGGAGAAGCAAAGGCATGGAGACCTAAAAGGACATATGGAATATGTTGTAGACAGGGTTTACATGGGAAAATATTTAATAAAGGACACATAATGTATAAGATTATTTTATAATATTCATCCAAAATATCAAATGTAAAAGAGTACAGGTGATGTGTCTACACACAAAAGACCCAAAGAATCTAGTTGAGGGCCTTCCCACAGCAATGTCTTCTAAGTTCTGCTGAAAACCTAGAATCCATGGCAATGTCCTCTATGAGTCCAACTGGAAGCCCAGAGTCCACAACAATGTCTCATGCAAGTCTGTATCAAGAATTTGCATTGGGAAGTCCCAAAGACCAGTGGTGGAAGCTAGGAAGTCTGTGCCAGTGGGATAAAGGATCTGTGTCATTAGACTAAGAGTTCTGCACTAGAGCCAAGAAGCAACACTCAAGGTAAAGACCAGGGCTCCCCCAAAGAGAATCACCGTCATTCTCAGCAACAGCAAAGTCCCAAGCTACTCTGATGATGAAAACAGCTGAGTTCTTATTAGAAAACCCAGCACAACAAGCTCCTCTTGGTGGATCAACAGCACACCATCTTCCCTTCCAGTTCTCTTTTTATGCTGTTAGCAGCAACTCTCAGATGGGTCTTTCACATCTAGAATCATGCTGATTTAGTTCAACTGGGTGGTATAAGGTGACAATTAATTAATACACTACAGAATGGTAACATCAAAAACAAAATTGAGAGATGTTAGATTCTTAGTCCTTAACTAGGAGTACTTATCAGAAAAACAGGGAGTACTCTAGCTAATGTCAGAGGGCCGTGATGCATACTCTTGAACAAAAACTTCAGATGACTGCTTAGATGGTGTCTTTGGCTTAACATTTTCCAGGTCAGTGATTTCCACAATACCTCCTGAGAGAGCATCAGCCTTAATAACACAAGTGATTGCCATTTAATCCATGTTAGAACCCAAGTGGCAAAAACATCATGCTCTGGATGATGATTTGACACTGATTAATGACCTGATCGTTAGAAAGCGAAAGAGAATTGCAAATGAGAACAGAAATAAAGACAGTCTCATACACTTGAGTTTCCCCCTAGTTCATTTTGGAAAAGAAAAAAAAGCATTTTTCTTAGGTTCACCCAAGTGCTAAGATGCCTCAGGTGAGGAGCTGATGATAATCAGTAATTATCCAAGGTGAGATCCAAGCTATTTCATAAAGATGGAAATAATAATCCTGTCAGAAATGGAAATCAGCTATTATGGGGAAGGGGGCTATAAATCCAAACATAATATCCAACTTGTCTTCACCTCAGAGAGTTTCCAGCTGTTTATGACGTTCTGCCGTGATATGCCAGAGATGAAATGCATTTTTTAAAAACTCTGCTTCAGCCAGCTGAACGAAGGGCTTGGAGCCATATTTTCTTTCAAGAAGTGTTGCACATTTGTGAAGTTTTCAGAGAAATGGTAGAAAGTGTCCATTTTCTTGTCAGTCTCAATTAAGATCTTTCCATCAAAACCCCAGAAGTGACCATTATTTTCTAAGTGAGTTAGTATAAGATCAGGTCAGGTGTCTCTTGGGATTGAAAGCATACTTGTTGAGATACTCTAGGTTTGTAACTTCCCCTCAAGGCCAGTAGTTCAAATCCAAGTCTTGCTAAAGGAATACACATTTATGGAGAGCTCAGGGAGTATATATGTTGAGAAGTGATTTCGGGAAGGAAATGGTCCAAATAATACTGTATGAGTATGTGCACAAGAATGCATGCACATATACACATTCACACACATCCTGCACCCAAGTATACAAAGCAATCAGTGGTAAGAGCAGTTATCTCACCAGACTGCAGTTAGGTTAGAGGCATCTTGAAAGCAAGGACTTGGACTTCATGAATTCTGAATCCCCAACAATACTGAATTAATGCATGGTGTCTTGAATCCTAGAAGGCAGTAGTATGGGCTGATGGCAATGTCTTCCCACAATCTAGGAATTCCCCACAAGGCCTCTCACCTTTGTGCTCCAGCCTGTGGCTGTACCTATTCTTCCTATACCTTTAATATATTTGTCCCATCCTTTCTTCCAATTCCTTGCTTTTAAAAGTCTGTCAAAAACCCTTCTTATTTTGTATAGCCCATCTCATAGTGTTGAGAAAATAATTCTCAAAGCACAAAAGGAGCAGGGAATGTTCACACAATTCAGAAAGATCTGTATTTGAATCCCAATCCTACCACTTTCAAGTTCTTTAACAAGCTGTGTTACTTCTTTTTGCCTCAGTTTCCCCCAAATGGGCTTTTTTGAAAGAGTAGATAAAATATATTAAGTACCACATTCAGTGATTGGTAAAAAATAGATTATCAATGAATAAGTGCTAGCCTTGTTCATCTTCCTCTATAAAACCTAGCTTAGTGCTTAATAAACATTAGCTCCCTCTGCCTATACATTCTTTAACACCTCTAGTTGGCCTCTTTCCCTCCTCTCCACATCTTTACCAGATACAACTTCCTAATCCACTACTCCACAGGACCTTGTTTAGGTCTCCTTTCTAGCACTTCTTACAGGCTGACTTGTGCTTTAACTTACTGTGATTCCCTCCTCTGTAAACTGTCTCAGGGGCAGTATCTCCAACAAGTAGCATAGGGACCAGTTTAGAGTTACATTCCATAAATGGTTGTGTAGCTGAAATAACATTTAATCCTGCTTTCCAGAAAGCAAATGATTGTGTAAAATGTCTTCTTCCAACAAGTGCTGAATGGTCTAAGTAGCAAGGAGGAAATTCCTCTATAATTAAGTGGTTCAGAGTTGATTGCTGTCCATCCAGACCAAGTAAGCAGAACCTCAATTTCCAGATGTTTTTGTTTCTCCCACTTCCCATCCAGCTAGGCTGGAGGAATATTCCCTTATGGGTAATCGAATATATCTTTTCTTTTTTTCTGAACTGACTACAGAAGTATTTTCTTTGGAGAAAATGCTCAAGAGTGATTTCCTTCCCCCCTGAATAGAAGGTGAGAGAGAAAGACAAAAATTGAAACCAGAGGAAAAAACTTTTGTATTCTAGGAGATGAAGAACACAAACATCCAACATGACATATACGTCCTCAGTCAAAATTTCAGAGCATAAGCAAGTGATAAAAGACTTTATCTGTATTCTTTATCTGAATTCTTGTATTCTGAATTCTATTTTGCAAATAAATTGAATCAAAACATCTTTCTCAGAAGTTATTCTATACAATGATATCTGTAGCAATGAAAAACTGGAAGTAATCTAAAAATATCAATTCAATTCAACAAATATTTTTTGAAATGCAGTACTACATACAGAGTATTCGAATTATGAGTATATCTGTAATATCTGTAGCAATGAAGAACTAGAAGCAGTCTAATGGTCAATTAACTTCAACAAATTTTCTAAAATACAGTACTAAGTGTAGGATACTAGACTTAAAATATTTTGGTGAAGCTAGACTTTTAACCTTAGACACTCAATTCTGTGCACCCATATATTTTCTTCACTGGGAAAAACACAATGCTTCAGTCTGTTCAACTAAAGAAGCAGGACTACTGTGCACTAAAGATAAACAATACATTATAGAAAATCAGATTTTATGATCATGAGATAGATGTCTGAAGGCAGAGGAATACAGGAGTCAATGGAGTCACCAGCTAGTTAATCCCAAAAGAAGCCAAGCACACCCACCTGCTGCAAAAGAGCTGCAAAGGAAGAAATGATAGAGATATGTACAGAATCCATAGCAAAATGTCTAATGATGGCTATGGTTTGAGGCTCCTATTGACCAACAGGGTCAGAACTTGGGAAGAGCTGCATGAGTGGAAGAGAGTGAGGACAAGCTGGAACCTGCGGCGCCTTGTTAATTGCTCTTGCAAATGCCCATGGTTATTGGAAAGCAATGGCTGCAGATTCACTTTTTCTTCCCAAACCTCAAATATTTATTGTTTTTAGTAAACTTTAACTTAGAGTCAAAAAGTTGAAGCTTATCCAAACTTAACACACATAAATTTCCTCATGAAGTCATTTCTGTCTTTTTCCAATTATCTACAGTGCAAAGACTGGACTTTTAAGTCTAACAAGCCTGTCTTTTCACTCTGGTTCTGTTCCTATCTGTAGTACTATGGATAAATTCCCATTTCTGGCCTTTAGTGGATCAACAGCTCTTCCTTATGCTACCATAGCCCCTGTGTTTCTCTCTGAGGATGCATTTATTTTATTATTATTATTTATATTCCCATTTTCTCCACAAGTTTAAGCACAAAGATCATATCTGATTCCTCTCCGTGGTACCTAACCATTCCTCACTGTTATGGTTTAAATATGAGATACCCTCCCCAAGACTCATGGAGTTAATCCTCAATGCAGAGGTGGGACTTAGAAAAATAACTGGATCATGAAGGCTCTGACATCATCAATACATAATCCACTGTGAGTTCATAGCAGAATGGGCCACTAGGAAGTGGGGCCAATTGGAGTAAGTGGATCACTGGGGGTGTAAGGTATATCTTTGAAAGGTATATCTGGTCCCCAACCCTTTGCTTTTAGGCTATTTCTATATCTGCTTTCTGGCTGCCGTAAGTTGAAGAACCTTCCTCCACATCTCCTTACACCATGATGTTCTTGCTTTTGACCCAGCCAACCACAGACTGAAACTAATGATCCAGAGTAAGTCTTTTCTCCTTTAAATTGTGTTAGGCATTTTGCCTCAGCAATGCAAAGCTAAGACACTGACACAATATAGACGGCCAATAGATGCGAGTTGAGACAATGAGTTCTTGAAATGAAGAAGATAAACCCTTAAGTTTATCAAGCTGGTAGTAGAATTCAGTACTGACACAGTAAGGCTATGAGACCCATGTCTGTGTCTATCAACATACGCAGCACCTTGTACAAACAGGTTCCAGGCATCATCACCACATATATAACTTAGACCTTTCACTGCATCCTCCCTCCCAACATGTTTTAATCATTCTAATTTCTGACTCTTGGGCTTATCTCTTTTTTAAGACTTGCTATCTCTTCTTAGACATATTGCTTGAAATATTTAGGCCTCTCCTTATTTAGTTTAAAGTTTTATTCCCCACTCTGATTAAATTATTTTTACTTTGTTTGCATATTTCCCAATCGTACCCTAGGTTTTCAGGTCAGAGACTGAAAGTTTTCAGACTGATGAACAGACAAGGAACCCAGCAGTTCCAGGACAATGTGGTGGGAGGTTTGAATTATGTCCAGAGGACCATAGAAAACATGAAGCACACCTAACCTTACGGAAAGAAAGATAGCCATCAGATGGAAGTAGAGTTTGGCTTGAGTCTTGATAAATTGCGTAGGAGTTCCCAGGTATAAAAAAGAAAGATGGACCCAACAGATAGAGACCAGCAGTGCAGAGATATGAAGCAAGGAGAGAACAGAATTTGGTGGACTATATAGGTGCACTGGTGTGATAGGAAAAGCAGGAAACCATAGGTGAGAACTGAAGGGAAATGAACAAGTGTTAGGTCGTGAATATCTTCCATTCCAATTATCAAGATAATTTGCCTACAGGTATGCTTTGTTTCCTTGAATAATTTTCAAAAATCTTTTATAATTTTTAAAATGTTTTGAAATTGAGAGCTATCCTACAAAATTCTAGCTCACCAGATTCTGTATGGGTGATTCTGAAATGCGTGTTGTTGAACTTTTAGATGCTGTATGTGTTTTGTGATTCTCTAGTTCCTACCACACTCTTTTGTCATTTTACTTACATTCTTGTCTTTCTTTAAGGGGAGAAATATTTCTTAGTACCGGTGTCTCTGTAGAAAGTAGAAAAGTTGAGGTCAGATTCATAATAGCCAGGCAGTTCAGAAACCTGATGCACTGTGCTCTGTGTGGAAGTAAAGAAACAAAGGACATCCTTGAGGGAGAGCACTTTTCTCTTAAACCCACTTGTGTATGTTATCTGCAACATTTTTTGTATAAAGAATAACAACTAGCTAGATATGAAGATGCATTCCTGTAATCTCAGTACTCGGTGAGGCTGAGCCAGGAGGATAACAATATTGAGCCTAGTCTGGGCAACTTAGTGACTTAGAGAGATTCTGTCTCAAAATAAAACATTTTTAAAGGGAGCAGGGGGAGAGCTGTATAATACAATGTGAACATTCTGGGTTCAATCTCCAGTACCATCAAAAACAAAAGTGGTGACTTTACAGGGTCATTGCATTTTCATAAAATCTTGTACTGCTCACAGACCATCAAGAAGGAATGTGCTGAGCGCACTAGTCTTAGAGAAGGTGTAGGAGACATGTACATGTCTGGCCAGAGCCTGTTTGTTGCAGGGAAGCCAACATTGATTCTCAGAGCCTCAAAGAGATGATGAATCAAGTACAAATAAATTGAAAGAATATAGAAAATGGCTTGTCCAGGGACCAAAGGCAGCTAATTCTTGGATTTCTCTGCAGCCAGTAACAGCATAGAGGGAATGCAGGGCAACACCCCAGCCCTGGATCTAGGGCCAAAGGACTGAGTTGCTGCGTATAATCAGGGGCCTGAGAGCTGCCCAGCTTCTCAGTAAGAAGGTTACTGGATCCTTTAGACCACTGTTTCCTGCCCCACCACACATCCTCACAAATTTGCCTACATTGCACTCTGAGTATCTAAGGCCTTGGCCCTCCCAGAGCCTTGAACTCACATTTGTAAACTCAAAGCAGCTGATGAGAGAAGTTACTTTGGGCTCATTGGGTGCTTCCTGTGTTCAGTGATGATTATCTGTAGCTCAACTGTCTCTGGCGTGCCTCCATGTGTAACTGATCCCAGTCCTCTAGTTCTGTCAGCACCTCTGCTGAGTATACTATAACATGTTTGAGCCCCAGCTAGGTGTGGCTCCTCAGAGTGAAGTGTGAGTAGTTTTCTCCCAGGCCACTGAAGCTGCCTTTCTGCAGTAAGTCAGACATTCAGGACCAGTTAGTCTTACAAACAGTGCTTTTGCTAGCAAGTCAGGGAGAAGGAATTTCCTAAGTTTTCAAATTGATCTTCCTGCTGCCCATCTTTTCCCACACTGATTCTGCTTATACCTGCAAAAGTAACATTCAATAAAGCATAATACTACATTGTTGTGTTTCGGATCAAAATCCTTCAGTGGGCTCTGTGAACTGAAGATTAAAATTGGTCCATATCTTTTACCATGCACTAAGCTGAACAAAAAAGGCATGAAAGATCTAAATACTAAAGCAAACATTAAATCTGCTAGAAGATATAATAGGTAAAACTCTTGAAGACATTCAAGAGGCAAAGAGTAGGTGTAGGCAAAGAGTTTATGAAAAATAACCCTATCACATAGGAACTATCACAAAGAATCAACAATGGAATCTCATCTTATTAAAAAGCTTTTGCACAGCAAGAGAAGCCATAAACAGATTGAACAGACAACTCACAATGTAGGAAAAAAATGTTTCCCAGCTGTTCCTCAGACAGAGGAATACTATCAAGAATAAGTTTACTATCTAAACTCAAAAAAATCAGTCCTCCCAGATATAAAGAACCAATCCAAAAATGGTTCATCTAATGAACACACACTTCAAACAGCAAACAGCAAATAAATACAATAAATAAATAAATACAAGTACAAACAGCAAATAAATATGTGAAAAAAATGTTCAACAGCACTGGTCACTCAAGAGATGCAAGTTAAAACAACACTGAGATTTTACCTCACCCCAAAAAGAATGGCTAGTATTAAGAAATCAACCAATAACAAATATTGGAGGGGCTATGGGGAAAAATAAACCTTTCTCCACTGTCAGTGGGAATGTAGACTGGTGCAACCACTGTGAAAATCAGTGTGAAGATTTCTCAAAAACCTAGGATTGGAGGTTCCATTTGACCCAGTTACTCCCCTTTTGGGTATCTTCCCAGAAGAATTAAAAACATTGTACTCCAGTGATGTATGTGTACCCATATTTATAGCAGCACAATTTGTAATTGCTAGATCTTGCAAACAATGTAAATGTCCATCAATAGAATAATGGATAAAAAAGATGTGGTATTTTATACAATGGAGCATTACTCAGCCATAAAGAAGGATAAACTTGAGATGTTTATAGGTAAACAAGTGCAACTAGAAACTAGGCTCATAAGTGAAATAAATCAGACTCGCCTTTAAACATTGTATTGTCTCCCTAGAGTGGGAAACTGAAAGAAATTATATATATATAATATATATATATTATAATATATATATAATATATATATATGGTTAAGATAGTTATACTACTAATTTCTCTTAGTTCATTGAAAAGAACAATATGTTATGTATTAACCATTGTTATCTTCTGATCATTGTGTTTTGAAGTTTTGTTATTTTTTTCTCTTTAAAATTAAAGTTTAAAAAATTCTTTAATGGCTCTTCATTTTCTACCAAATTCAAACCATATTATCTGCCCTGGCATTTTGGACCTTTCCCAAGATAACATCAAAATGCTTGGTATAGGCTCAACTCTAGGTATCAGTAACAAGTGCTCCAATCAGAATAGCACATTCTTTGCAGACATAGAGCTCTTGCCTTGCATGCTGTGTTCCTTCCTCTTTGCCCATTACCTGCTATCCAAAACCCACTCATTCTATAAATCTCACCCCAATAACACCTCCAAACATCTCAAATGGCTCTAGTCACATGTTACACTTTTATCTGGAGATACCTGCCATATGCAGTATTTTTCTTGTTAAATCCTGGATGTAATCAATCTATTTTAGTTACACAGTCATATGCTCAGACTGAACTTAATTAAGAGGAGTCAGATTGCATCCATCTGCATCACTATGTTCTAGACAGGACATAATGAATGCACGATACTCAGAAATATTTATATGAACTGACTTTGTTCCTCCTTTCTGTTGTATTTTTTGGGCTTATTTGGAAAAAGTTGTCTTGGTACCTTTCAAGTAATCTGAGACTCTTCAGTAAATGAATACCTCTTAGGTGTGATTTGTCCATCACACATTTTATGATTTGAATTCCTTAACATCTCTGCCAGAGCACGAGCCCTGCTGCAGGCAGAGCTGCTGTTTCCATCGCACTTGGAAAGTGCGGGCAGAGTGGATTTGATGTGGCTCCGGAGGTTCCAGCATTTGAAGAACAGTGCGGCGCATGAGCAGCTCCCGTTGTCCTCTGAGTCAGCCCTCAGAGAGGCGGGCTGCCCTCCCAGGTGGGCGCTGAAGCCCAACACTGCTGTCAGCTCCCCAGCGATGGAGATCCTAGAGGTGTCTCCTTCCAGTACAAGGCGCTTTTGTGCACAGTAAAAATTGTGGCTGAGGGCAGTGCCTTCAGTTATCTGAGCTAGGCTTTCCAGATAATTTGCTATAAGTTTTAAAGTCAAGAAGTATGAATGGTTCAACTTTGTTGTTTTGTAAGGTTTAATGAGGCTATGAATTTTGAGACAGGCTTCTGTTTCTACAAAAAATACCACTGAGATCATTTATTAATTTATTTAGACAAACCAGCCTGGAAGTTGAGATCCTCTAGTTTCAGCCTTCCAAGTGCTGGAATCACAGGCCTGGGCCACCACACAGCTACCTTCAGAATTTTCATAGAGATCACATTAAGTATAAGTCTTTTTGTGTAGCAGTGTCATTCTGAAAATATTAAGGCTTTCCATCTGTAATCACAGGACCTCTTTTACCTCCTTGATTAAATTTAGAAGTAAATATTTTGTTGTTTGTTTGTTTTTTTTTTTTTGGTTTTTTTTTTTTTTTTGCGACAGGGTCTCGCTATGCAGTTCAGGCTGCCTTGAGCTAACTTTGTAGCCCAGGCTGGTGTTGAACTCGCAATGATGCTCCCACCTCAGCCTCCCAAGTGCTGGGATTACAGGCGTGAGCCACCACCCTGGGCTCAGAAGTAAATATGTTTACAATACTTTTTTTTGCACTTGTAAATAAAATTCTTTTTCTTACATTTCTTTTCACACTTTTCACTGCTAGTTTATATGAATGTATATTGTGTTGATTTTATATTCTGCATTTTTGCAAAATTAATTGATTAGCTACAATAATGTGTGTAATTGTTTACATATAAGATGATGTCATCTGTGAACAGATAATTTTCATCCTTCTTTGTTTTTGTTGATTTTTCTTATCTAACTACTCTGGTGGGAACTTTCTATACTACTGAAAAGCTGTGGCAAGAAGCATTCTTGTCTTCTTTCTCATCTTAGAGGAAAAACTTTCCAATATTTGGTTTTCAAATAAAAGCATACCAAGGAAAAAAATTTTCTGCCAGGGAGGATGCCAAATCATTTCCCTCTAGGACAGTTGGAAAAGTGGTTGTTAGGTCCATCCAAGTGGAACTAAATATCTGGATCAAGCGAGGGATTTCACATACAGAGACACCAGAGCTAGTCCAGTAGTGTCTCATTGGAGTCTAGCCTATCCTTTTCCATAGATGTCCCTAAACTCCAGTAGCAAAAAAAGCCCAGGCTGCTGGTAATAGGGGATTGAGGCTAAATTAATTCATGTGTCACTGGCAGTCATCCTGCCCTGCGTCCTATGGTTGTCCCTCCTTATCCTTGGTTGTACCCTACAGAATAGATTCAAGTTTTTGGGAATCTTATCCCAGGAATTGGGAAGCAACAAAATGTAGAAGAAGAACAGGTCTTCGGAGCCAGCCAGATGAATTCAGTTTCATTATTATTTGGTACAATGTGGTTAGGAACTCTGGAGTTGAGCACAACTAGTTCTAATGCTATTCTGCCATTTTCGATCTCTGTGATGCGATGAATTATTCAGCTTCTCTGAGCTTTCATTTTCTAATATGTAAAACAAAAATGACAACATCTTCCTCATTGATTTTTGTTGGCAAATAAAAACATATATGCATCATTTTTTGAAGATAAAATGTATATCATTGTTTTGAAAACATCTCATCTTCAGGATATCTTTGCTTCATGTTATAAACAAGAATGCAAAATTACTAAAACAAATGCATTTTGTTACCTCACATATGAGAAGTCTAGAAGTGGGGAAGTTTCATGGTTGGTTAATTCTTCAAGGACCTTATCTTTATACTCTATTAACCTCAGTGCATAGACTTTCCAAGGCTGGCTTGCCTAATGATAATAAGATGACTGCCACAGTACCAAATATCACATCCAGATCCCACAGTATGCATTGGCAGAAGAGAGTCATATATCTTTCATGTCTATGAATTAGAAAAATCTTTCCCAGAAATTCCGTACTTTAGCCATAGCTGGGTAGTAAACCTCTCTCTCTAATCTAATGACTCTTGAAGGGGAATAGGGTCACAAGGATTGTTTTGACCAATCATACTGGAGATAGAATCCCTTTTTCTAAGTGATGGATGTCTGAACAAAATTACAATTCTGTTAGCAGAGAAGAGTTAGGACGCCTGTTGGGAAGGCACACACTGGCATCTGGTACAATCTGGAGGCCAGCACATAGTAAACATTAAATATTTGCTAGATGTTTTATTAGCTCTTACTACTTGTATGAATTTATTCAAATCATAAATCTAAGCCTCCAATTTCTGCATCTGTAAAATGGAAATAAGGTTGTCTGATTTTTTTTGAATGGTCAGAAATTTACATGGGATGACATATGTAAAGTCTCTGGTCCTTAGTAAATACTAGCTACTTATTATAGTTGTATATAATTATTTGCAGGGTATTTGGGCTTCAAGTCTTCACCAAAAGTTCCTAGCATTGGCCAAAAAACTAAGCACCAGAGAAGGTTCATATTTAATGTTCTATAACTGTGATTCTGCATTATAATTTTCCTGAGCCTAATTTTCTGGGAATAGTTATCCATGCCCAGTAGTTCTCCCTTTACGTCCAGAGGCCCAGTGAGACAATGATCTCTGTGAGGTGCTTCACTGATATGGAGCTCTCATCTTTAGGGGGTTCTAAAGGCAATCCCATCTCACCTGGGGGATTTGATGGCCCAGGACCAACAACCTCAACCACTGCTAAGAGTAGTAGATACAGTTCTTTGGCCTTTGAGATTTGGTATGGGAACTTGGTGGGCAGGAAATATCTTCTTTGATCTTTGCTCCTCTGTAGTACCTAGGACTATGGCTGTGTCAGATCCTGGTTCTCATCCTAGCTTCACAACTTAGTAGCAGTATGACCTCAGACAAAGCAGTACTTCTCTTTGGATATCATTTCCCACATGTGTATAATGGGAAGCAGCCTTATATTTTGTCAGTTTCCTCTCAGACACAAGTCTCCAGTCAATTGGTATAAACTGCTTTTCCTAAATTACCACACTGTTTCTCCCCCTTCATGCTTTTCCTATGCTAGTTCTCAGTCAAGATCAGTGCTAATCTCATTTCCATCCTGGCTTGGATAACCCCTTCTTAGGCTTCAGGATAAAATTCAGGAAAGCACTTCTCTTTCTATCTCATACCCACAGCTCAAGTGATCCTAAAGCACCTTCTGCTTATTTCTACCACTGCATTATCTCCCAGGACTGTAACTACTTTTTACTCCTCTGTTTTCACTACTAGATTTTTTTTCTTGAGCTAAGGTCTCACTGTGTAGTTCAGGCTGGGGTTGAACTCACTATATAGCCGAATCTGGCTTCAAACTCACAATGATCCTCTTGCCTCAACCTTCCAAGCACTAGGATTTTTGGCATTTGATATTACATCCAGCTTTCACTGACAGGCTTTGAGACTCTGAGTTGAAAACAAAGTTACCCATACTCCCAGATTCTCTATTGTTTTAGCCTTAGATTAATAGAGTAATAAAGTGTTATCATTGCACTGAAGTCTTATCAATGAAAAAGAGCTCTGCACTGAAGTTACCAGGAATTTTGTGTAGAGCGCCAAATAGCAAAATAGAATCATTTACCCTTCCTCCTCCTTCACTCTCGGAATCTTAACCACAAGAAAATATCACAATTATTGCTTCCTGGGGGAGACCATCCCAGCAAGCAGAGCATTTCAATGAACAAATAATAAAAGTGTGGAACAAATATTAAAGGGATATGTAAGCCCCCAAGAGGTGGATTGGAATCAGACTTGGCAAGAAGCAGTGAATACATCCAAAGTTGACAGATTTATTATTGGGGGTTTTGTGTTTCCTTCTCTTGCCTCTGTACAATAACCAGCAGGGTGTGACATAGCACCAAAGTGATTTGGAGGAGCTAGGGCACCTGAATTCATTTTACTTGGAAAGGGTTTTGAATTTTTACATTCCATCTTCTAATATGAGTTCTGAGTGACCTTGGAGGAATGGAGTTATCTTAATATAGTATGTACTTTGTGTTTTCTCTCTCTCTCTCTCTCTCTCTCTCTCTCTCCCTCTCTCTCTCTTTCTCTCTCTCTCTTTCTCTTTCTCTCTTTCTCTCTGACTCTCTGATTTTGAAAAATAATTATAATCTCATGTTTCCTCCAAGAAATTAGAAAAAGGATGTTTATTTTTCATTTTTCTGGAGCTCAAGAAGACATAAGTATTCTAGATGCTTATATTTTTCTGCATTGACTCAAATGTCCCCATTCCAAATTTCAGTATTCCATTCCTGCTCATTCAGTGCCCTTACTTCCATGTAAGAAATTTGACACATCTGTGATTTCTGTTAACATTTATAGTTCTGTGCCCACTAGTCAAAGTTTGGTTCTAATTTTCAATTATATTAGTCTTTTAGACATCTTATTTTTAAAAAAAAATTATTTTAGAGCCATAAAACAAGCTCCTTGGTTCTCTGAACATGCCTAGAACTGTGATTTCAGAACTCTGAGATTATTTTCTTTTGATGAGAATTTCAGCAGTCAAATAAAGTCAATCCATTAAAAACTCCTTTTTAGCTACAATTTTTTTTTGGCCTCCCAAAGACTTGCCTTCAATAGGCATTTTGTCTCAAATATTACAGGTGATAGTGTGATTTTCACTATGTCTTTCACTAAGCCTTTCACTGTGGCATGGCATGGACTATTAATAGTAGGGAGATGCAATCCATCACAAACTCCAATTGTTCTTGTACATCCTTGAGTGTGCTGAACTGCAAGAATTAACCATACTCTGCTCTTATCATTTCTCAAATTAGTTACAAAAGCAATTAGGTAGATCAATTAAACCATGGCTTGATTACTGTATCAAGCAACTATTCACTTCCAGGGAAAAGAGATTGGTTGGTATAAAAAAAATTCTAAGTTCTTAGGGTAGCACCTCTCACCAATAGCGCTACCCTACTGCATCTATGGCTGCATCTGGACCACTGCATTACCCTCCAGGACTTAGGGACAAGGAAACCAGCTCTAACAAATTGTTGGCTCTGTTGTTTACTGTGTTGAGTAGTAAACTGTCTTTTTCTGATCTACTGAGCCTTGCATCTTTAGAGTTGTGTCAAGCTAGGTTAGAATCCTGTTACTCTTTGCTGTCTTCCATGAGATTTGGATTCTTCTTTGATATAGTATCCTATTTTTCACTGGCAGTAAGGTCATCGCTGAATTGAAACCTGCCTGTGTCATATTACAATCCAACATTTCCAACTTTAAGTGCCAGATTCCCACAACTGCTTTCTATATCAAGTTCTCTGTCAGTGAGTGTCTGTCTGGTGAATAAATCATTCCAGATCTGTGCTGTCCAGAATGGTAGCCATTAACCACACATGGCTCTTTACATTTAATTATGAAATAAAAACTGAAATTCTCAATCCCTTAGTTGCAATAGTCACATTTCAAGAGCTCACTGGCTACATATGGTTGGAAGATACCATATTGGTCAGCATGATTAGGGTATTTCTGGCATCATAGAACATTCTATGAATGATGCTTTCTAAATTATTTAGAGCAGAATGAGGTTTAATACAGCAAAATGTTTACAAAGATGTTAGGCACACAGGAGCAATCTAAGGAAGAAAGGCCTCAGAAAGGATAAAAAAGAGGAGATCAGGAAGGTGCTGTCACCCTGGGTGAAGCCAGTCTCCAGTAGGTACTAGTCTGCTAGGGGTGCCATTACTGCTGAGGAACAGTAGTTCTGGAGGATCCCAGGAGCTCTGCTGCTCCTGCTGGAGGCACTACTAGAATGTAGGACAAAACAAGAGCCTCTTCCTTCCCCACACATTTCAGCCTCCAGCCAACATCTTTTACTTAATAAGTAGATTTGTAAAAACTATATATAAATTGCAAGTTTCCATGTAATACTGAGAAGGGTACCAAGAATGGGAATGCATTTTTTTTTATTTTAAAAGGACAAAACAAAACAGAATAAAGCAAATTAGAAATGAACAATGCAAGTGACACAAGACTTCAAAACAAGACAACAAGAAATCAGCCACGGCCACCATAATGTCTCTTGTTCTCTTCAAAATAGCTGTCCATACCTTCACACAATAAAAATCAAACAAAACAAAACAGAACAAAACCAGCCAGAGGAAAAGAATGAAAGCACCATAGGACTACAAAACAGAACAACAGGAAATCAATAATGACCACCATAATATCTTCTGCTATCCTCAAAACAGCCATCCACACCCTGACACATAATAAAATCAAACACTAGAAATAGACTAAAACCAATCAAAACAAAACAATGAAAGCATTAAAGAACTTCAAAACAAGACAACAGGAAATGAACAATGGGTGCTATAATGTCTCTTGTTTTCTTTAAATAGCTGTCTGTACTATCACACATAATAAAATCAAATAAAACAAAACAATAAAACCAATCAAGATAAAAGAATGAAAGTATTATAGCACTTCAAAACAAGATAATAGGAATCAACAATGACTACCATAATACATCCTGCTATCTTCAGAATAGCTGCCCATACCATCGGACACAATAAAATCCAATAAAACAAGATCCTCTAACTTCTGTTTTCTATGCTAGAGTTCACCTGTATGAGTCTAAACATTTCACCTATGAGCAAGTTCTCAAGTTGCATCCATTTACCTACGAAAGCTTTGAGATTATATTGCTTTGTAGCTAGATAGCTTTCCATTGTATAAAAATACCATATCTTTCTTATGTATCCTGTGGTCAATGTGCAAGTTACCCTGGCTTTTTTCTGGTCTCTTGTTGCATGCAACAATTGTTTTCTCTTCTTTGATTTTCATTCTATGAATTTCCTTTCAAGTTAAATGTATTTCTTACATATGGTATATTGATGGATCTTGTTTCTTGATCCACTCTTCCTGTGTTTCTTTTTATTGGAAAATCTGCATCAATGGTTACAACTGGCAGACAAAGGTTCATCTCTGCTATGCTGTCCTCCTGCTATTGGTCTTCCATTTTCCCCTTCATTTAATTGCCTACCCTGTTTGGCAGTCTTCCTCTGCGGCTGTTCCTGGAACCATGGTCATCTTTATCTCTCTGTAGAATATCCTTTAGCACTCTCTGTAGGATTGATTTGGTGGTCATAAATTCTTTCAGTTGTTCTTTGTCATGCAAGTACCTCATTTTCCCATCAATTTTGAAAGACAGTCTTTCAGGATACATCAGTCTGGGTCGGAAGTTGTTTTCTTTCATGATATGAAACACTTCACTTCAACCTCTTTTTGACTTGATGGTTTGTGTTAAAAAGTATGCTGTGGTTCTGATTGGTTTTCCTTTATATATGAAGTGTTTCTTTTCTCTAGCAGCTTTTAATATTCTGTTCTAGAGCTGAATTTCTGAGATCTTGATTATTATATATCTTGGTGTAGGTTTATTTTGTCTAGTTGGAGTTCTATAAGCCTTGCTTATCTGCATGCCAGATCTTTTTCCCATATTTGGGAAGTTTTCTGCTATTGCTTCTGTAAATAGCCTTTTTATTCCATTTGTGTTGGCCTCTGCTTCTTCATTGATACCTATCACTCTTAAATTTCTTTGCATCTCCTTGTAGCCATTGAATAGTTTTTCTGATTTCTTGTTATTTTTAAGAGCTATTTCCTTTCACAATTTCTAGCTGTCGTCCTCTCTTCAAAGTCTGCAAGTCTATCCTCAGTCTCTTTTGAGCAGTTTTGCCAGCTTTCAATCAACTTTTAAATTTCCCAGATATCTCTTTGAATCTGCTTCATGCATTGTAATTCCTTCCTATATTGTTCATTAAAGGTTTCTATCATTTTCCTATGCTCCTCTTTTTTATCTATATTTTCTTTATTTATGCTCAGCAATTCTTTCATTATGTTTGTGATTTCTTCTTTTATCTGAGACATTATTTCTGATCTGATTAATTTCCCAGTCTTATGATGTTGTTTCTTCAGTTGCGATCCTCTCAGAGATTTCAGGTGTGTGACTCATTTTCTCTCATGACTGTATCTCCCAGACTTGTTCTGTGTGGACTGGAGGTCTGAGATGGCCTTTTGCTCCTTCATCTTGACATTCTCCTGGCTTCCTCCCAACAAGCCAGTTGTGGGCTCCCAGGCACTTCCACATTGGCTGCCCCTCTGCAGCATAGGGGAATTGGACAGGCACTTGGGTTTCTCTGAACCTAGGTTCCCAAGGGGGTATCAGGGTGTGGGGCAGGCTTCTCCAGACCCATGCAGCAATACCGGGGCTTCCCTGATGGCCAGGGGTGTGCGGCAGTGGGGATGCTTCTTCTCTCAATCTATGTGTCTAAACCAGGACTCCCACAATGGGGGCAGGCACACACAGGTATGTTTGTTTGATTCTTCCAGTGGGCACTGGCTTCCTAAAGGAAGCAAGGGTCTCCAATGGTGGCCTGTGGGTGCACAGAGCATACCTGACTGCCTCTCCCTGCCCACACTGGCTGTCCACAGGAAGCAAGCCTTCTGGTGGCAGCAGCAGGCAAGCAGGGGTGGATCTGGTTGCATGCGGGGAATGTATTTTATGGATAACTGCTAAGTAGGGAGGATTTTATTGATAATAGTATTATTAGGCTAGGAGACAAGTGCCCAGACCCCTCATCTATAGCTTTTATTCATTTCCTTAGCTCTAGCAATTATTTTCTAGCTGTATGGAATTGCTAGAATGTAAACTACAGGAAAGTGAGAAGCTTACTGCCTTGTGTTAAATACTGTATTCTCATCATTTAGTGTCTAGCATATAAAAGGCATGCAATAAATTTATATTGCTTGGATAAATAGTTTTCCATCTACTCTTCAGGTGTGAAATCTTTGAGATATTTCTGCTACATGATCCCAGATAATGTATACTTCTATCATTATAACATTTAACTACAGTTGGCCCTCTGTGTTCACACATTCTCCTTCCACAGATTCATCCAAGGATGAAAATAATTGAGAAAAATCATTACCTTTATTGAAAAATGTATATATTTTTCATTAGTCCTTAAACAACGTAACTACCTAGCACTTACATTGTGTTATGCAATCCAAAGATATTTAAAATATATAAATGATGTGTTATATACGCTAAGCAATTTAAACATATTTAAAATATATGGAAGATGTGTATAAATTATATGCAAATGCTATTCCATTTTATAAGAGACTTGAGCATCTGTGAGTTTTGTATCCTTGCCGGTAGGGTGTTCTAGAATACGTTTCTCATAATACCAAGACATCACTGGTTTGTATCTGACCCTTTGCTAGACTACAAACTCATCAAAAGGAAGGACAATGTCTGTCTTGCTCCTAATTGAATCTCCAGTACCTAACATAGAACTTAGAGCACAGTTGGAAATAATTACTTATCTGAAAGACTTGGTCATCATGTTGTTCTGCCAAAGAGTTTGAGAAAAGATCTAGTGATAGGTACATAGAAACTACAAAATAAAACAAGAAAATTAACTCCAAGAAAAACTAAAATCTTCATAAGAATGGAAATGTGTTTTGCATAATGTGACTATGAATAATTGTCTTAATCAGGGCGAACAGAAAACTATGCTATTACCCTAAGCCTTCAATTGTTAAACATATGAGATATTTCTAAAATGGTCAATAAAGAGCAGCTACTCAGCTCTCTGAGTACCCTACAGCCACTGCTCTGGCTACCCCTATCCACTCTTCCTCTTTGTCTAAGAATTTCCTAGAATGCTCCAGGATCCAGTAAACACAGAGACAATAGCTGGCAGCACCAGGGGCTTCAGAGCTGTGCCCACAACCAGGACCTGTTGAGATCATTTAGTGCCTATGTCAGTCATCATACCTTAGCCTTGCTTGCTACACCACCCATCCAGGGAAACTTGCATGGGAACCACTTGGAAATTACTCTGGTGTTCACCAGCCAGTAGTTAGCCTGGCTTACTTCCCATACATTATTACCTGTCCTGAGTGTTCTTCCTACACCTGGCAGGCTCAGATCTCAGCAGGAGAGGCAGCCATCGTGGAGAGGATGTGGGCACAAAGGGCAAACACTTATGACGGTAATTCAGGTTATAATATAGAAATATTACACAATTCCTTAACAAAAAATTGTGATTATAACTATAAATCTAAGTACATTAAATGATAGGGAAAGAAATCAGAGATAAATTAGTACTGGAGAAATTTTCCAATGTTCAAAATCAGTAGATAATACAGGAACTTAAGATCAAGAAATGCAGTATAGATTACTTACTTGAAAAATGGAAATAAATACCAAAAGAAATAGCTGGATTTAGCTAATGGCCTCTAAAGAAAAAAAACTTGGAGTGGGGAAGGATAGGGCAGGAATCTTTATTTAAAAGTTATATATGTGATTTAAGGAATTCTTTTTCACTTTAGGACCATTTACATGTTACTATATTTTAAGGAAGCCATTTAAGAAATCCTAATGAATGATCATGATGTTTAATGATGATGGTAATGAAACAGAGATGAGTTGATCCAAGAATATTTGGGAGATGATTTAACATAACCTGGTCATAGTATGGTTCAAGAGGGCAAAAGAAGGAGAGAAGACAGAATCATACAGATTGGGGCATGTAACTGGGTATGATATCAAGGGTCACTTCCTGCATCACATACAGCAAGAATGACTAATCCTTTTTGGAAGAATTAGAATCAGTTTACAGAGTATGGAATATTCAAACTGTGCCTTAAAGAGAGTACAGAAATTCCCCCATTCCACAGAAGCTGAGCTCTAAGATAAGAAGTATTCTAACAAAATAATATTCTTGGGCAAGTGTTGTAGAGAATAATAAAAAATACAAAGGCACAAAAGCATAGGAACATCATTTTGGAAAGAAACTTCTAACTTGTGTGAGTTTGGGAGCACCATTAAGAGGGAAAAACAGTGCAAAATTGATTCCACCCAAACTTGGTCAGTGTTTCAGGATGTAAAATAATGAAGCTGTGGACAAAGGAGGTAGTTAAGAGGAGTGTTTATTGGAAGTATAAGAAGAAGAAAAGCTCCTAGTATTTAGGAAGGGTCTCAAAAGTGGGTTTGCTATGTAATCTCTTTGTCTAGTATAAGCAGCTCATGGGAATCTGCTCAGTATCCAATGGTCATTTATCATGGGAAGCCCCATTAGGACTCAGGCTTTCTAATGCAGAGTTCAAAGGAAAACAAATCACTCTGCATTTTTAAATTCCCCTAACCCCAGCTGGAATTCTATGGAGGAGTTATTTATTTTGGTGTATTCTATTCAGTTTAAGTAACTCCTTCCCAGGATCCTATCTACCTGTCTCAGTTTCCTAACTCCTATCAAAATTAAGCAGGAATAAGAGTTTGTAACTAGAGCCCAAGTGGTCCTCTCCTCAAATCAATGGTAGCATAACAAATACAAACCTCTGGAAAACAATTTGGAGATATTCATCAGAGGCCATTGTAATGTTTCTAGTCTCTATCCTAACAGTCCAGTTCCTGGGGTTTGTTCCTAAGCAGATACAGCTTTAAAGAATTGGAGGAACACTATATACTAAGGTGTTTATTGTATCATTATTAGTAATAGTTAAAAGTTTAAAAACAACCAAAGTCTTCATCAAAGGAGAATACTTAAGTTTGGCACATTTACACAATGAGTTATAAATATGCACATTGGTATACCTGTTGGAACTTAGGTGGGCTCACCCAAGAAGCCTGCTAGATCCAGAGGAGGGGAGGTCAAATGTAGGCAAGAGAGGAAAAAGCAAGGTGGAGTTGATGTCAGCTCCTACAAGGGCAGCTAGTACTTATTGAGCATTTCTCTTTTGGTATCATTTAATTCTCACTGCAGTTCCATGAAGTTGGTACGGGTCCTATTCTATTCTCACTTTACAAATGAGGGTCTGTGATGGAGCGATCTGCCCAGGAATATCTAGCTTCAAAGTAGAGGAGCTGATATTCTCACTCAAATCCATATGGTGGGGAGCAGAGCTATTTCTCCGCAACATGATGAAAATTACCAATGAAGATCATGTTATCCATGAGCTTTAAACTTGTCCCTTTAACAAACAACCCCCTAGCATCTTTATTTAATCCTAGAAAGATAAGTGCACCAGTGAATAGCTAAATGAAAAAATCTATAAACAATAAAAGTACCTGAACAATAAAAATAGAAGCGGTAGTTATATCACTGATAAAGCAGCTAAAACTAATTATGTTCACAGACAAGTGCAGGAAAGAGGTAAGGAGAAACAAAACCAGATAATCTGTGAGTGGGTACTCTTATTTCCTCTTTCTCATATTTTTGAGGTTTCCATTCTTATCACTGCCTTATTTGCACAATAAAAAGCAATTCACAATGAATGAAGAATGAAAAGATAGAAACTACAAGCTCCTGGAGTGGCCCATGGCATGTCTGGCGTCCAGCTACAGCTCTGGGTCTTCCAGAGCCATTCTAATGACAGCACTTGTGAAAAATCTGGCTCTTTCAGGGACAAAGAAGGAAAGCAAAAAAATGTAGCACGTGGCTCAGGTCCAGAGGCTTTAGTTCTCTGCTGACATGCTCCAGTGCTGGTGTCATTGTCATATGCTGTGCAAAGCTGTTATCTGGATTGGGGAGGTATGGTGATGACTGGGCACTTCTCAGCCCCAATTGTTTTTTCATCTGTTGTTGGTTACTACTTCCTATTTATTTGTTGTTGGTTGTCCTGGCTAGGACTTTGGTTTGACCTTCCCAGAGGAATGGCCAGTATGAGATTCTCTCTGACCAAGGGACAGGGACCAATGTGACCTCAGCCAACAAAAACCAGTGAAAATAGCAACATCTATGGCTGAATTTCAGAGTTGGAGCCCAGCAACAGTTTTTCTGTTCATGTTCACAGTCCACACTTCACTGGATTTTAGCCTGTCTTTTAGATCACCATTCCTTTCCAGATGCCATCTATACATTTACCTATGCTGTTCATCTGTACATTTACCCATGCTGTTCCCTAGTCTGCAGTGCCCTTTCGTGTGCTTTCTGACAGAGCCAAGGCCCACCCAGGTCACAGTATCACTTCCTTGATGAAACTTTTCCAAACTTTTCCTTTCAGAGAATGAATAATTCCCTCTTCTGGCTCCCAAAGCTCTTGATTTCCTATGGCAATTGTATTTTTCTACAGTACATTTTAGTTATTTATGTCCATGTCTGTTTCTCCCACTAAATGGTAAGCTTCTCAAAGTGGCCAAGGAACATGTTTTATCCACCTCTGACTCCCCACTCAGCTTGGCCAGTGTCACACATATGGTAGGTGCTCAATCAATGTGTGGAATAACACTAAATTACAGTGGCTGAGTTCTTCCTCTTCATATGTCATGGACTCTCTGGAAAAGCTGTACAGTTTATAAGCAGATGACCAACTAATTTTATATCCATTTCTTTCCTGTGCACTCTAAAAGAAGCAGGAAGAGGAAGAGAGTTAAAGCTATCTGTGGATCTATATCCCACCCATTTCAGCCAGTCTCCTTAGAGGGGGTAATAATATGAATAATAACTAACATGTGCAGAGTCTCATAGACTTTCACACTCATTAACTTTGTTGAGTCTCAGAAGAACTCATAAGTAGGCTGGGTGGGCATTATTTGGCTTGCTCCAGGCTTACAGCTAAGGAAGCCAGAGCACAGAAAAATGAAGTGATTTGCTTAAGATTTCATTAACTTGAAGTAGCCTGAAACTAAAATCCAGATTTGTTGACTCAAATCATTTTCTCTTGGGATTGTTCAGGTGACAAGAGCACAACTATCTCTTCCTCTTGACAAAAGTTTGCATAAGGGAGGAAGCCTATGGTTTAACCCTGGATAGGGCATATTTCCATCAGATCCCCAGTTGTTACTGTCATATGTATTACCTGCTCCACTAAGGATTTCGCTCCTTAATGGCAGAAACCATACCTTCCTTTATGTTTCTCTTCAACACTCAGGACTCTGGCAAGCTCTACACTTTTGCTGACTTTTTGTTTTCATGTCTGTAAAACAAGGAAGCTGAGTTAGAAGTTAAATTGGGTCACATTCACACTGGCACGCAGCACAGAGCCAGTGCATGGTTTCCATTGCCCTTCCCACAGACAACTCCCAGCTCCAACACTAGAGGCCTCCAGGACTCCAGCTGACATGATGGAGTATGCACCCTGAATATATCCTCTTCCCAGGCTTGCTGTGGAAAATGAGCCTCCTCCAGACTGCTGGACCGCTCTGCTTACACGGATCAAGTCCGGAGCCTCATTAGTCATGTCAGATGACATAGTTAACTCTTGGGGCCAGCACAGCCAGTTCATCAAAAGCCCCTATGTGCCTGGCTCTGCTGCGCCAGCTGAGGAACTACTGTATGTGGTGCAGGCAGCACATCAGAGCAGCAGCATCAGAATACTTCCAATTTGGTTTTGATTAATTGCATAGACGTGTCTTTAATTGGTGCCAGGGTAGCAGCCAGAGAACTTATGGGAAAGCAGGATGTTATGCTTTCATTCCCTGAAGTCTCATAAAGCAATGAAAGATGAGGAACAGAATCACTGCTCGTTGAAAATTTATTGACCACGCAAACCCAGAAAACACAAATAGCTATCTGAATCGAAACCTAACCTCATTTTCCCAACTCGTTGGAAGTCATGCATGGTCCCCTCTGCCCTGTCTGCCTGTCTGCCTGCCTGCAGAGATGTGCTGCTGAGCAAAAGGTGTGATTTCTAAGAAATGAACAAGTCCAGAGACAGCATCTTTGGCTTTCCTCAAGCCCACCAGAGAAATGCCTGGATGTATCTGATGAGGCACACGTCTCAGAAGCGGCTTTTCCGCCAGCCCATTGCTATGCTATGAACTGATTTCCAAAGCATTCATTCACACACTCAGTCTTTCTCTTTTCTACCCCCTGGAGACTTAGGACATGTGTAATGAGAGTGTACTAAATACAAAGCACTATTCTGGTGCCAGAGGGAGTACGGAATGGAGCCAAGTACAGAGCCTTCCCTTGGGGATATATACCAAGGGAAAAGAACGTCAGGTTCACAAGTGAGCTGAGGTATGACGTGACATCATCTAGGAGATATGCATTGGGATTTGGCATCAAGAGGACTTGGGATCAAATCTAAGCTCTGATTTCTGTTACTGGGCTGACTTGAATAGTCACTTTCATTTTCTGAGTTTTAACTACAGAATAGGGTAATCATACTTCTTGAATAGGGAAGTGGAAAGATTTATGAGTCAAAGAGTAGAAAGTACCCAGGACAAGGCCTGGCAATGATAAATAAATGTTGCCAAATTTGAATAAGCATCACTGGCAATGTTCTGATGGAGTTCTATGTGAGAGTTCATATATTCCAGAAACATAGCTACAGACCACAGACCCTGTGTCAGTCTCTGCTGTGTATGGGGATTTATGTAAGAAGCTCAGTCCTGCCCTTGGATGAGACTGATGTCTACTATGGAGTAGCAATGATTTAGTATGGTAAGATGGCAAAAGATTAAAGATGTGCTAACCCAAGTGTACTGAGAGTTAAAAGAAAAGAAAAGATGGTGTTCGTTTCCATCTGGGAAAACCAGAAGAAATTTGCCTAAAGAGGCAATGCTTGAGTTAAATTCAGATACATGAGAAGATTTTCACTTGTCAGTAAATAAAAGAAGGTGTTTGATGCAGAATGCCACAGTTTCCTTCTACTGTGGGTTAGGATTTGATGTCTCCCAAAGGTTCATGTGCTAGAAACTTGAACTCTATTTTTTGTGGCATTGAGAAGTGGTAGAACATTTAGGAGGTGGGACTTAGCAGAAGGTGGTTAGTCATTGGTACATTCTTAATTTTTATAACTTGGTATTTTCCTGTTCTTTTATTTTTTATTATCTGTCTCTTCCACTAGAAGGACAGGTCTATGAGAACCTGAGCTTGTGGCTCTCTTTTTCTCCATCCTATGACACAATCACTGTGTGACATATTGTAGATATTCAATATATGTTTGTTGCATGAATATACAAGTGGAGAAGTGGAGGCACATGAAAACATACCATAATCAAGGACCTAATATGAGCACAATACCTGAAACACCACAGGCATTAAATTTTTGTTATAAAATTAAACAATTAAGAACTCTTGAAGCATAGGCCAGTGGAACTGAGGCAGAAAGTAATGCAGCGGTGCTTCAGTTCACGAACTGAACTGGTTGCATTCAAGCTGGAAAAGAATTGAATGAAATGTCCCCAAAATGTCAACACTGAACCTAACCACTGAATTGGACTGGTTCTCATCCAACTCAGTTTCAATCAGAATCATGGATAGACTGTGAACCAAGGTACTGGTCTACTGGTAAAAGATGTGGCCTCTGAGCAAGACCTGGAAGGCAAGAGAAGTGTGATACTAGGTGGGGATATCAGGGGGGCAATCAGAAGGTTTAATCAGGAAACAAATTCCCTCCCTTCTTGAGCTTAGAAGAATTTCTCCATTCAAATCATTTCTTGCTATGCTTTCCGGTCTCTTCACTCATACCCCTTCTTTCCACGCTACCCTGTCTGGAAGCTGTAAAACATTTGACACAGGAAATGTCCTGCCAATGTAAATCACAGACTGATTTGTGATACTGGTTCTCAGTTTTTATCAGCCCTCAAGTGGAGATGACCCCATTCATCAAGATGAGACCCCAAGCAAAGTCAGTCTTTTCAAAGAATGGTACGTGGGGAAACTGATTACCCACTAGCACCTCCCTGGCTCTGCTCCAGATCATTTTATGTTCTCCTGGATCTGTTCCTTAGTTGGATGCACCTCAGTTCACTTGCTGGAGCACTGAGGTGTGACTGTTTAACTGCTGCTGCTTCCCGTCCCTGGGATTCTGGGGTTCAGGGAGCATGGAACAGAGACAAGAAAGAGAGCTTTATATGAGGTAAGCCTTGACAGGAATAATAAATTCCAAAGACTAAATTACATTTAGATAGTGCTTAACAATTTACAAAGCCCTAGAGAACTCCTATTTATCCTTCAAGATCCCATATAAACTTCAGCTCTCCCAGGCAGAGCTGATCCTTCCCAATACACTTGATAAAACCCCCATTGTTATCAGTACTGCCTTCTAGTAAATGCATTTGTCTTATATGTCTTATATAAGACATATATGTAAGACATATATATATGTCTTATATATGTCATAAGACATATATATAAGTCTTATATGTCTTATTTGTGTATATGTCTTATATCTTTCGTTAAACCTTCAGTCCCTTGGGGATAGATTTTTGTCTCTCCCAGTAAGACATATTTCTTTCTCTTTGGGTTTTTTTTCCCCTCTTGATTTTTATGGGACTAGGATTGAACCCAGCACCTTACACATGCTAATCAAGTGCTTTGCCACTGTGCTACATCCCTAGGTCTTTTCAATTTTAATTTTGAAACAGTTTCACTAAGTCACACAAGCTGACCTTGAACTTGTGATCCTCCTATTTCAGCCTTCTAAGTAGCTAAGATCACAAGCATGTACCACCACATTTGCCTTGTTTTTCTTGCTTTTTTCTTTTCATTTTTTGAGGCAGGGATTTGCTATGTAATTCGTGGTGGCCTAGAACTCACTACGTAGCCCAGGCTGGCTTCAAACTCATGGCAGTCCTCCTGCCTCAGCCTCCTGAGTGCTGAGATTACAGATGTTAGTCACTATATATAGCTTTTTTAAAAAGTAATATTAATGTTCATTATACTTAATTTTCTAGTTATAAAAGTAATATAGTCACAATAATAAAAATTGTATATATTAAAAGTATAATAAATAAAAAATATAAGTCTCCTATAATTTCATTATCCAGATAAAATCATTGGTAATATTTTTACCATATTTAAGGTCTTTTGAGCATATAAAAGGTAAAAATGAGTAAACATTATGTACTACACACATGTACTAATAAGCTAAAATAATAAAAAAGAAAAAGAAAATTGGCATTAATCAGCTTTATTTAATCCTTTACAATGTAAGCATGTATTAAAACATATGTACAATTTTCATTTGAAATCAAAACTAAAATTTGAAGAGTTAAAAAAAGGAAAAATGGGGGCTGGGATTTTAGCTCAGTGGTGTAAGCAGCTGCCTTGCAAGCACAAGGTTGTGAGTTTGCTCCCCCCACAAAAAAAAGTAAAAATGGAACATAAGATGTACATTCATAATGTGATTTTATCACCTATTGTGAACATCCTCAAATATCGTGGATAACTCTTTAAAAAATTACCTTGACTGTCAGGCACTTATGAGACTGAGGCAGGAAGTTTGAGGACAGCCTGGACTACACAGCAAGACCCTGTTTCATTCAGAAGGGTATTCTGAGTCTTTGTCTGCATCTGAGATGTTTCCTAGACATAGAATGTTTCCTGAAATTTCTAGGCCAGCTGATCTAAACACTAAAGTTTTGTGATGCTCACTGCCAAGTTGCCCTGAGAAAGCAAAACCAACTTTTCTTTTCCCCAAAAATGAACGTGCTCTTCTCACATACCCTGACCAACGTTATCCTATTTGTATTTCAACAAATCCAAGATTCACTTCACAGTGCTCCCCCAGAAGTGATTTTCTTAAACAGTAAAAATTATACAACAGGCTTAGAGCTATCATCCAGCAAAACTTTAACCTAGAATGATTTGTTTGCACAATGCTTCAAATATTTTAAGCATTTCTATAGGTTTCATTTGAAAATTGGCTGCAAAACAGAAAATGCACTTTTTTACATCTAAATTGCAGTACAGTTCTCTCTTTGGGGAGTGATTTTTGATATTTAGCAACAGTTACAAGTCACTTGGCTGGCCCTGAATCAAGGCCTACAGCTTCCTGACGCTGTTGGTTTCAAGCAGGAGCCTAAAGAGAAGTCTTTCTATGGTCTATTGTCCATTTCAGAACTTAAGCAGTGAAGTGGTCAATTCATTAGAAAGAAACAGCTTGAAGTAAGACCCCCCCACCCCCCCGCACTGTGAGCGGCTCTGAGCATGCCAGGCTGCGGTGGCCCAGGACAGGAGCCACCAGCGTTTACTGGGATCCGCGCCATGCCCCGACATGGAGCCCTGAAAACCAAGCAACCCCTCCCCACCTTGTGAGAGGCTGTGAGCGTGGCAGGCTTCAGCCACCCAGGATGGGAGCCTCCGATGTTTACTGGGACCAGTGCCATGCTGGGACCTGGAGCACTGGGAAACCAAGCAATCCCTCCCCCAACCCCCGCCTGTTTTGTTTTGTTGAACTTCAATATACATGAAAGCACGGACAGCTATTTTGAAGAGAATGAGAGACTCTTCAAACATTTTATGAAAATGTTATACTTATTGCATGCTTAAGAAAGCCTCAATTGATCCTGTCCCCTTCCCAGAAACAAAGGTTAGGACCCTGATATGTTTAGACCACACAATCAGTGAAAGTTATTTTTAGAAACCAGCTTACCCTGGTTTCTAAAAGCCATTAGCAACTTCCCTATTATCTGGTTTTGAAGAACTAAACATCTTCCTCATACTGTTCAGATCAGTTTTATACTATGTTGTTTTGTATGAATTCTCTGTATGTGAAGACATGGACAACTATTTGGAAGAAAACAGACAATGTGATAGACAGTGAAGATCTCAGCTCATCTAGCTTTGAAATTTATATCTTTTACTTTGCTTTCTTATGTCCTATTTTGTTGTGTTTAATTTTACCTCCTTTAAAATAAAAAAAAGTCACTTGATACCTGTAATCCCAGAAACTTGGAAGCTGAGGCAGGGGGATTGCTACAAGTTTGAGGTCAGTTGGGCTACAAAGTGAGTTCAAGGCCAGCCTGAACTCCATAGTGAGACCCTGCCTCAAAAAAAAAAAAATTAAAAAAAAGTAACTTGGAACTCCTGGGAAAGGATACGAACTACAGCTGGTTTTGCAGTCAGAATTGAGGTATAGTTTTACAGTAATAAGATTGAGACTTTTTTGTGACTTGTAAAGATGAGTTCTAAGCAGTAGTGGCTTCAGCAGAATAAAAGCTCAGCCTCTCAATGTGACCATTCCAAAAAGCAGGGACAGTAGAAGTTTAGCACATATATTTAGGAAAGTCTTCCTTGTGACTTCATCATTACTCCATGTATAGCGCCAAGGACACACAATAATTTATTTCAGAACTGATCTTTTCCTCTTCTTTTTCAGCAAGCCTACTAGAACCTAATGTGACTCCATCACCAAGAATTTAGTGGGGCCACTTTCGGGAGGGTGGGACATGTGCAGCAGTGGAAAGAGGCTTAAGACTGCAATGAGAAATGTTGCATCTAGCAGTGAGCTGGGGTGGGGAGCTAGGAGCTCCCATCATGACTCTCTCCCTCTCTTCGAGTCCTTGCCCTCACTCCAGCAAAGAATGAAGAAGAAAGAGGGGCTGTTATCGGAAAAAAGAAGAGTCAAGACTGACATAGTGCAAAGCAAAAGTTTGTTTAAAATACGGCAAATGCAGAAGCAGCAAAAGAGCTGTCCTAACAGCAGAGTGAGCTGGAAAATGAGGGCATCCCATTTGGAATACCCAATGAATCTGAGGTGTAATTTATACTTATAAGGGTAAGCTGGTTTCTAAAAATAACTTTCACTGATTGTGTGGTCTAAACATATCAGGATCCTAACCTTTGTTTCTGGGAAGGGGACAGGATCAATTGAGGCTTTCTTAAGCATGCAATAAATATAACATTTTCATAAAGAATAAAAGTAGGATACATCCTTTCAAGCACATAACACACAATATGCATGTGATGATTTTTACAATCATCAGCCATAGAGAAGCACATTGTGACTTTACAATGTTAGTCATCTGGGTTTTGCCCTGGGTTTTTTATGTCTCACTAATCTACTCTTACAGAAAGAACTAAGATGGACTGTAGTTCTAGTTACTAGGGAGGCTGAGGAAGGAAGATCACAGATTTAAGACCAGCCTGAACAGTTTAGTAAGACTGTCACAAAAATACCAAGACTGAGAATGTAGCTATGTTTTTCTTAGGTTCAATTTTCATTACTGTTAAGAGGAGAGAGAGAAAGGAAGAAAGAAAAAAAGCATTGAGTATTGTAGTACACGTTTATAATCCCAATGCTTGAGAGGCTGAGGCAAGAGAATCACTTTGAGTTTAAGACCATCCTGGACTACACAGTGAGTTTGAGGCCAGCCTGAACTATACAGCTGTCTCAAAACAATAGCAACAACAACAACAAAAAGAAAAAGAAAACTGAACAGAAGGAAGAAAGAAAATATGGAAGGAAACAGGGAAGGAGGAAGCTGGTAGGGAGAGGAAGAGAAGGAAAATGAAACAAAAGAAAATGAGTTTGTTCCCTAGCTCTTCCTCTTACCAGCTGTATCTCAGGGCTCTTTTCTTTCCCCCCTTTTTTTTTTCTTTTTGAGACAGGGTCTCACTATGCAGTTCAGGTTGGCCTTGAGCTCACTTTGTAACCCAGGCTGGTCTTGAATTCGCAGTGATCTTCCTGCTTCAGCATCCTCTGTGCTGGGATTATAGGCGTGTGCACCACGCCCAGTTTTGTCAGGCCTCATTTTAAAGGAGGATGCCATCTCATAGGGTTGTGAAGAGAAAGAGAGAATACCGTATGTCTAAACACATATAGAGACTCAGACATGTGAAATACCTAATCTTCCTTGAGTACTGACTCCATGCTGGAGCTAGGTTTTCCATGTGATAAACCCTGTGGATTAATTGCTCCAAAACCATTTATCCATTACCATCTCCTTCCACAGGTCCTTTGTAGTTTGGGATACACATTTGACCCAGCAAGGCCCAAGGCATTTTAGACAGAATTCTGTGGTAAGTATTACAAGAGCTTTTGCCTTCTTGATAGACAGTGCTACTGAGTCTGAATTGTCCACCCAGGCCACCTTGAACCTGGAGGTGATGGCTGGGTGTCACAACTATCTTATGAAAAGACCAAAGGAGTGCACCTTTGAAATCCTTATTATTTTAGAAAATAAATAGTTTTTTGGGGTAGAAATAATACATACATTCAGAGAAAAAATAAACAGTAAGAAATCACTAGTTAGTGTTTACATACTGTCCTTTTGCAAATAGTTGTTCAAGATACAAAAGTGGAACATATAAAGTGGGAATTCAAACAGCAGGACTGCAAAAAGTTCTGTTCAACTATCCAACAAAAACTTATAAATATGGTTATCAATCCTATACACTTAAACATACATGCAATTATAAATATCTTCAATCATGTTGAGATTGAACAAACCCAAGCAGGCTAATATCACTCTGAACAAAGAATAATACTATTGCTGGGTTTCACATTATGATACTCCAGGATCAGCACAGAGTACTTTAGTGTCTATTTTTCTTCAAAGTATCTGTGCATTTCATCCTGTGTCATAAGATCAGTTCTCACAAACTGTTTATAGATTCTACATGTGTATGAGTCTTGATATGTATTTCTATCCTTTCTATATTAGAGGGAGAAACAAAACAAAGCAAGACAAAACAAAACATATTCCTATAAACACATGAAACGAAAAAGACATATAAGACTGTTGTACAAGGAGTTCTACCAGGAAACTGTATTGTCTCTTGTTATCTTCAATAGAATTAGCTATATCATCACACATAGTATAACTGAATATATAAGTACATAACAGTATTAATAAAAACACAACTTTGTATATAGTATAAAACTTCAAAAGCAGGCAGTTATCAAACCAGAATGTGTATCGTGGAGTCTTGTCATCTTCAGTGTAGTTGCCTATACTCTCAGACTTGATACTATCAATCACATCAGTTTTGAATAAAATCTGTCAATATCTTTTATTTTCTTTTTTTAAAATTTTATTTAAAAGGAAAAAGAGAAAAACACAAAACAAAACAAAGTGGTATAAGGGTACAAGTAATACAGAACTACAAAAAAAAAACAGTAAGAAATCACCAGTTAATAGATTACATATTATCGTCTTAGAGATAGTTGCTCAAATCACAGTATCAAAGCATACAAAGTGGACATTCAAACAGTGAGACTGCAAATAGTTGTGTTCAATGATCCAACCAAAAACATTAATATGGTCAGCTATTTAACACCCCTAAACACACTTGCTGTTGTATCCTTTAGAGCTCTTTTTTTTCCCTCTCTTTTTTACAACAAAATTTACACATTTTGGGTTTTATTACTCCTTAGTTCTTATTACTTTTTTTGGGGGGAGAGAATACAGTCAAATATGGCAAAAAGAGCTGTCAGTCAAAACCAAGGATAGACATAGCACATGATGTAAAACAGAGTACAAGGTTATCAACAATGGTTATCAACAATGTCTCTTGTTTCCTTAAAAAGAATTGTCTATCTCATTAAATATTATAAAGTTGAACAAAACAGTAGAGAACAAGACCAATAAAACTTAAGCATTGTAAAAATTACAGGACTTCCAAAGGAGACAATAGTCAAACCAGAATGGGCATCTTAGTGAATCTTATTGCCTTCAAAGTAGTGGCCTATAGCCTCAAACTTGATACTATCATACAGAATGGAACAGAATCTAATCAGTCAAAACAAGATCATGGGAGTATTACAGGACTTCAAAACAAGTTAATAGGAAATCAAAAAAAGTTACTATTATATATCCTGCTAATTTTTTTTAATTTTTCCCCTTAATTAAAACAAACATAAGAAATAACTAAATAATTTTTTTAAAGAATAAGGGAGAGATTGAGATAAAACAGAACATAACAATATAACAATACAAGTCAAAGCATGACTGTTTCAGTAACCTAGTGCTTCACCACCAAATAACCCAATTTAATAGTAGTTACCATAGTGTGTCTTTTTCCTTGAAATATTTGAATAAAACTTCATATACTATAGCTTCAAATATTTCCATATTAAGAAGCACAGAATATAGCCTTTCCAATTAATAGGTGAAAACTTTATAAGGTTTAAGGCCACATAATGGGGAATCATGATTACCACATATTTTTATATATTTGAATCATTACTTACATTAGGGAAACTATTCGGTATTCACACATGCGAGATTGATTTATTTCACTTATGAGTATGGTCTCAAGCTGTGCCCATTTATTGATAAATATCTCAATGTGATCCTTCTTTATAGCTGAATAATACTCCGTTGTATAGAAATACCACAACTTCTTTATCCATTCCTCAGTTGATGGACACTTGGGTTGTTTCCAAGATCTGGTGATTACAAATTGTGCTGCTATAAACATAGGTGCGCATATATCACTGTGGTATGATGCTTTCAGTTCTTCTGGGAATATGCCTAGAAGTGGAATAGCTGGAATAAATGGGACTTCCAATCCCAGCTTTTTTAAGAAATCTCCAGACTGACGTCCACAAAGGCTGCACCAGTCTACACTCCCACCAACAGTGTAGGAGAGTTCCTTTTTCCCCACAGCCTCTCCAGCATTTGTTGTTGTTGGTTTTCTTGATCCTGGCCATTCTTTCAGGAGTGAGATAGTATCTCAGTGTGGTTTTAATTTGCATTTCTCTAATGACCAATGATGATGAACATTTTTTCATGTATTTATTTGCCATTTGCATTTCTTCATCTGAGAACTGTGTATTCATCTCAGATGCCCATTTTTGGATTGGATCTTTGAATTTTGGGGGCCTGAGTTTTTTAAATTCTTTATATGTTTTAGACAAGAGTCCCTTATCTGAGAGAGAGTTCACTAAAATCTTTTCCCAGTTTGTGGGTTTTCTTTTTACCATGCTGGAGATTTCCTTTGACATGCAGAAACTTTTTAATAAGAAGTGGTCCCAGTTATTGATTCTGGGAAGTATTTCCTGTGCGGTTTGAGTCCTGTTCATGAATTCTCTACCTACTCCTATGTCTTCAAGGTTTCTACCCAATTTGTCTTCCAATAGATTTAGTGTTTCTGTTTTAATATTCAGATATTTGACCCATTTAGATTTCAATTTAGTACATGGTGATAGACATGGGTCTAGCTTTAGTTTTTGGCAAGTGGAGAGGCAGTTTTTGCAGCACCATTTATTAAAGAGACTGTCGTTCTTCCAATGAACTTGCTTGACTCCTTTATCAAAGATAAGGTGGTTGAGTGTGTTTGTAGTTGTGGTTGTATCTTCTAATCTATTCCATTGATCTTCGGCTCTGTTTTGAATCCAATACCATGTTGATTTTACTACTGCTGCTTTGTAGTATAACTTCAAGTCAGGGATTGTGATTTGCTTTGTCTTTGCTGCTTAGAATTAACTTTGCTATTCTAGGTCTCTTCTGGTTCGAGATGAAATTTAGGAGTGATTTCTCTAGATCTATAAGGTATGTTGACGGTATTTTTATTGGGATTGCATTGAATCTGTATAACAGTTTTGGGAGAATGGCCATTTTCACAATGTTTGTTCTTCCTATCCATGATCAAGGGATGTCTTTCCATTTTCTGAGATCATCTTCAATTTCTTTTTTCAGTGTATTATAATTTTCACTGTATAAGTCTTTCACTTCTTTCGTAAGTGTAATTCCTAAATATTTTATTTTTTTGCTTGCTAATGTGAAGAGTGTAGTTTCTCTTATTTCCCTCTCTGTGATTTTGTTGTTCGTGGTATAGGAATGCTATTAATATCTGAGTATTGATTTTGTATCCAGCCACATTACTGAATTTATTTATTGTATCTAAGAGTCTTCCCATGGAGTTTAGGGGGTCTTCTATGCAGAGTATCATGTCATATGCAAACAATGATGATTTAACTTCTTCCTTTCCTATCTTTATCCTTTTTATTTCTCTCTCTTGCCTAATTGCTCTGGCTAGTACTTCCAGTACTATATTAAATAGGAGTGGTAATAAAGGACATCCTTGTCTTGTGCCTGATTTTAAAGTAAAGGCTTTCAATTTTTGGCCATTTAGTATGATGCTGGCTGTTGGTTTGTCATAAATGGCCTTTATAATATTGAGGTAAAGACCATCTATTCCAATTTTCTGTAAAGTTATTATCATGAATAAATGTGGGACCTTATCGAAGGCTTTTTCTGCATCTATAGAAATGATCATGTGATTGTTACTTTTGGCTTTATTGATATGGTGGATTACATTTATTGTTTTACGTATGTTGAACCATCCTTGCATTCCTGGGATGAATTCCACTTGGTCATGGTGTATAATCTTCTTGATGATTTGCTGGATCCTATTTGCCAATATTTTATTGAGGATTTTTGCATCTGTGTTCATTAGGGAGATCGGTCTATAGTTCTCTTTTTTAGTTGGGTCTTTCTCAGGTTTTGGTACTAGAGTAATATTTGCTTCCAGGAATGACTTAGGAAGGATTGCTTCCCTTGCAATTTCATTGAAGAGTTTGAGGAGTGTCTGCATTAGGCTTCTTTGTATTTCTTGTAAAATTCTGCAATGAATCCATCTGGCCTGGGCTCTTCTTGGTGGGTAAGGACTTAATTACATTTTCAATTTCATTAACAGAAATTGGGTTATTCAACAGTTTTACATCCTCTTGATCTAGCTTTGGTACTTCATATGTTTGTAAGAATCTGTCTATTTCTTCTGTGTTATCAAACTTTTGAGAGTAGAGGTTTTCTAAATAGGTGTTGATGATCTTCTGTATTTCTATTAGGTCTGTAGTGATTTTACCTTTTTCATTTCTCATTGCATACATTTGAGCTTTTTCTTCCCTTTTTTTAATAAGGTTGGCTAGGGGCGTATCGATTTTATTTATTGTTTCAAAGAACCAACTCTTTGATTCGTTGATTCTTTGGGTTGTTTTCTTAGTCTCTATTGCATTGATTTGTGCTCTGATTTTTATAATTTCCTCTTTTCTTTTGGCTTTGGGCTTGACTTGCTCTTCTTTTTCTAGGTGTTTGAGGTGTTGCATCAAGTTATTTATTCGTATTCGTTCTGTTTTCCTGATGTGGGAACTCAGTGCAATAAATTTTCCTCTGAGGACGGCTTTCATTGCATCCCACAAATTCCGGTAAGTTCTATCTGCATTTTCATTTTCTTTTAGGTATTGTTTAATTTCTTTTTTAATTTCTTCTGTGACCCACTGATTACTCAAGAGTGTGTTATTCAGTTTCCATGTGTTTGTGGGATTTTTGCAGTATCTTTTATCATTAATTTCTAATTTCAGAGCGCTATGATCCGATAATATGCAAGGGATGATTTCAACTCTTTTGCATTTGCTTAAATATGTTCTGTGAGCTAATATGTGGTCTATTTTAGAGAATGATCCATGTACTGCTGAGAAGAATGTGTATTCTGATGTTGTTGGGTGGAACATTCTGTATATGTCTATCAAATCCATTTGTTCACAGGTGTGATTCAGTTCTGTTATTTCTTTGCTCATTTTCTGTCTGGTTGATCTGTCCCTTGGTGTCAATGGCGTATTAAGATCTCGTGTTAAAATTGTGTTACTGATAATTTGAGTTTTAATTTCTGTTAATAGTTGTTTTATATAACTTGGTGCTCTGGAGTTTGGTACATATATATTTAAGATAGTTATCTCCTCCTCTTGGAGTTTTCCCCTTACAAGTATGTAGTGACCTTCTTTGTCCTTTATGGTCATTGTTGGTTTAAAGTTCACGTTGTCTGCAAACAAAATGGCTACTCCTGCCTTTTTGTGGATTCCTGCTGCATGAAGTATTGTTTTCCATCATTTGACTTTCAGTCTGTGAGTATCCTTCTGGGTTAGATGGGTTTCCTGTAAACAGCATATGGTTGGATTTTGTTTCTTGATCCATTCTGCTAGTCTGTTTCTTTTGATTGGTGCATTGAGACCATTTACATTAATGGTTATTACTGTTAAATGCTGGTTTATTGTTGACATATTATCTCTCTGCTGTTGCATCTTTATCTTTCTGTTCTGTTTAATTATCTGCTTTGCTTAGTGGTTTTTTCCTTTGTGTATCTAAACTGTCTTTCAATATTTTTTGCAGGGTTGGTTTGGTGTTCATGAAGTTCTTCAGCTGTTCTTTATCATGGAAGTATCGTATTTCACCGTCAAATTTGAATGATAGTTTTGCAGGATACATCAGTCTAGGTTGGAAATCATTTTGCTTTACGATCTGGAATACGTCACTCCATGCTCTTCTTGACTTTATTGTTTGTGCTGAGAAGTCTGCTGTGATTCTGATAGGTTTTCCTTTATAAATGATCTGTCTTTTCTCTCTGACAGCTTTTCATAAATCTATTCTTGTGTTGGATTTCTGGGATGGTAATTATTATATGTCTGGGTGTAGTTTTATTTTGGTTATGACTATTTGGAGTTCTGTATGCTTCACTGATCCTTTTTTTTTTTCTTTTTCTTTTTTTTTAATTTTATTTAAGGAGAAAAGAAAAAAAAGCAGGGAAAGGGTACAAGTTATACAGATTTACAGAAAAAAAATGAACAGTAGGAAATCACTAGTTAATGGCTTACATATTGTCATCTTAAAAATAATTGTTCAAGTCACAAAATTAAAGCTTGTAAAGTGGACATTCCATCAATGATACTGCAAACAGTTCTGTTCATTGATCCAATAAAACTCTGTGATATCATTTTCTATCTTATACACTTAAATATACATGCAGTAATATAGCTTGGAGCACTTTCTTTTCCTCTCTTTTGTACCATGACTATTACACATTTTGGGTTTCATTGCTCCCACGGTTCTTATTACTTTTTTGGAAGAGAGTAAAACCAAATGTGACATAACAGAACAGAATCGGTCAAGTCAAATGGGTGGACATAATAGATAATGTAAAAACATAATACAAGGTGATCAACAATGGTTACCATAATGCCTCCCGCTATCTCTAATAGAATTGCCTATATCGTTAGTTATAATACAATTGAACAAAACAGTAAAGAATAAAACCGACAAAACCAAAACATTGGAGACATTGTAGGTGTTCAAAAGTAGATAAAAGTCAACGAGAATGGGCGTTATAATGAATCTCATTATCTTCACAGCTGATGCCTAAACTTTCGAACCTGATACTATCCAGCAAAACAGAATAGGGGAACATCACTTAAAAACCAGATGGTGAGAGTAATACAGGGCTTTAAATCAAGGTAATGAAAAGTCAAAGTGGGTTACTATAATATATCCTGCTATTTTTTTCCTTTAATTAAAAGGATAAAGATAAAAAAGTAAATAATGGAGTGGAGATTGAGGTAAAAGAGGGCATAACAATGAAACAGCGCAGATCAAAACATAACCATTTAAGCAGAATAGTGTTTCACCACCAGATAATCCTAACCTAAAAGTAGTTACCATATTGTTTCTTTCTTTGAAATCCTTGAGTACAACTTCGTATACTGTAGCATTAAGTATATCAAAACAATGTAAAACCATTCAAGAGAATGACAGCATTACAGAGTATTTAGAATCGACTAACAGAAAATGAACAATGGTTTCTGTATAATCTCCTTGTCTTTAAAAGGTTTTTGCTTATACTATCGTACATAATAAAATCCAATAAAATACAGCCTATTTAGACCATTGAAGACAGAAGGACAAAAGCTAGATGAGACTTCAAAACAAGATGATACTAAATCAGTATTACCTATTAAGATGTCATTTTTCTCCAAAATAGCTGTTCCTATCATCCAATCTTCTCTGCCTCATTTCTGTTGAGCTCTTTTTCTGTCAGTAGCTGTCAGTTTGTCTTCTTCATTTTGTTCTCTGCTCCATTTGTTGTGGCCTCTCTGCCATTATTTCTGGATTCTTTGTATTTTTCTTTTTTTAGAATATCCTGCAATACTCTCTGTAGAGTTGAATTGGTGGTTGCAAATTCCCCCAGTTCCTCTTTATCCTGGAAGCACCTTGTTTTTCCATCAATTTCCAGGGACAGTTGTGCAGGATATCTCAATCTTGGCTGGAGATTATTATCTTTCAAAGCTTGAATTATTTCCCCCCACGCTCTTCGTGATTTGATGGTTTGTGCAGAGAAATCTGCTGTAATTCTGATGGGTGTTCCCTTGTAAGTGGTCTGTTTCTTGTCTCTTACAGCTTTTAATATTCTGTTCTTGTATTGAATTTCTGGAATTTTTATTATTATATGCCTGGGTGTTGCTCTGTTAGGGTTGTAGGTAGCTGGGGTCCTGTATGCCTCATACATCTGAGTATCTTTACCTTTTGCTAAATTAGGAAAATTCTCCTGGATTATTTCTGTGAGTAGCTTTTGTAGTTCACTTGTTTGTGTCCCTACTTCTTCTTTTATGTTCTTAATCCTTAAGTTATGGATCCTCTTATCATCTTCTTGTCTTTGTATTATTGCTGTTTGTTTCTTTGTTATTTTTAAGAAGTTTTTCATTTCATTCTCCCATATTACAAGTCTGCCCTCCAGTTCAGATAGTCTGTCCTTAGTTTCTTTCAAGCTGTTATGCCAGTCTTCTATAGACTTCTTAGTATCTTGGTAGTCCCTTTGAACCTGCTTCACGTATTCTATGCTTTCTCTGTTTTCTCCATCAAACAATTCTCCCCTTTTTTTCTGTTCTTCCATTCTACCACCTGTTTTTTCTTGGGTGGTAGTTAGCATTTCTCTAACTATTCTGCATACTTCTAGCTTCAGGTTATTGATAACTTCATTCCTGAATTGGTCTATGAGGCTCTCTATATGGCGCCTTATGTGTATTGGTGCGGTGTCTGCTATTGCCTGTTTCTCAGAATTGGGGGCCGAGGAGCCTTTCTTGTTGCTGCCTCTTCCCATGCTGCCTCTTCTTCTCTGTTCCTTATATATGCAAGCTTATTTAAGGGGCCCAGCTTCTCTCCCAGTCAGCCACAGCCTGATCGAATTGCGCCAGTTAGTTGTTCCCGCTCACCGCTGCGCACCAGGGAGTTACGGACCAGGCAGCCTACGCGTCTCCCCTCCCGGCCACTGTCAGGCTCTGGGATCTGGGTTGGGACAGTCTACCAGGTCCGCCGGCAGCGTCACGCAGGCCAGGCACTTTTCACCAATCCCGCCCGAGAGGGGGATGTGTGGCTGGAGTCGCCACCGCGCCCTGCTCCCGCAGGACTGCTCGGGCCCAGAAAGTCCTCTGCTGGAGTCAAACTGTGGTAGAGTGTCAGTTTCTCTCACTCACCTCACCACAAGTCAGTGCACGTCTCCCTGCCGTTCACAGATTGCCGTTCTCAGAGCTTCTGCGCGTCTCTCTCCTTGCTGAGCCGCTGTAGAGGCAGCCAGCCGCCGCGCGGCGGGAAACCCAAATCGCGGCTTACAATGGCGCGGGGTCCAGCCTCCACACCGAGTCTTTTCTGTTCCTGTTTTAGCACCAGGACTGCATTCCAAGTTGGCTTCTCTCAGCCCAGTTCGTTCCTGAGTCAGCAGAGCATATCTCCACCTGCTTATGTCTCCTTAGTCCGCACCATTCCTGGCTTCTGAGCTGAGTCTTTCAGAGAGCCTCCGGTAGTTGCTGTTATCTGTCCGCCATGTTCTCCCGGAAGTCCATGCTTCACTGATCCTAATGTCGGTTTCTGATCTCATGCTTGGGAAATTTTCAGCTATTACTTCTCCAAATATCCTCTTGACATCCTTTATGTTGTCTCCTTCTTTTTCATTAATCCCTATCATTCTTATGTTATTCTTCTTTGCATCATATTGCAGTTGTTGAATTGTTGTTTCCTGATTCCTTGTTATTTTTAAAAGATCTTTCCTTTCCTGTTCACTAGCTGCAATCCTGTCCTCAAGGTCTGAAATTCTATCTTCACTTTCATTTAGGCAGTTTTTACAACTTTCAGTGGAGTTTTTTATTTCCTGTATATCTCTGTGTATCTGCATTATGTATTCTGTTTGTTTCTTATATTGCTCGTCTAGGGATTCTATCTTTTTTTTTAGTTCCTCCAATTTTTTATCTGTGTTTTCTTTAGATATATTCAGAATCTCTTTCATTTCTTTTATCATTTCTTCTTTTACCTGGGAGATTATTTCAAGTTTGAATTTCTTTAAAGCTTCCTGGAGTTGCTTGTTATTTCAGTAGCTATTGTGTGTAATATTTGAGGTGAATGGCATATATTTTCTTCTATATACATTGCTCCTAGGGTTTCTTGAGATGGGCTGGAGGTTTGAGGTTGTAATTTGGTCTTTCCTTTTGTCATTTTCCTATATTTCTGTGTTTCAAGTGTTATTTGAAAGCTTCCTCAGGATCTGTTGGAAATCCCCTTCTATGTTTGCAGCTACTGAGACTCTGGCACCATGCTACCCCAAGCCACTGGGCCTGCAGAACCAATGGCCCTCCTCTGCCTGCCCAGAACTCCGCAGTTCCAGACAAGCTCGGCCTCAGGGACACTGTGTGCCCGCCTGCCCGTTGGAAGCTCCACAGCTCTCCAATTGCAGCCGGGATTTGGAGGCAGATGTAGATGCCTCAAACCCACCTCTCCACTTCACTGCACCTGGAAACCTGGAAGGACCCAAACAGTCTGGGCTCTGGGCAGAGTGCTCTGAGCACTCACCACAGCCTGCAGGGCCTCCAGAACCCGCGATGCTCCACCACTGTGGAGACATCCACAGTCCTCCAGACACACGGGGAGGCTGATGCAGGCGCCCCAGATCCGCCCAGCCCCTCCTCTGCACCCTGATGGCTAGGCGCCAAAATCTATCAATATCAAACAGCAATCAAACAAAACAGATTTAACTAAGATCAGTCATGATAAAACAGTATAAGTCATACAGGGCTCCAGATTAAGATAATAGGAAATTAAAGATGATTACTGTGCTATATCCTGATGTTTAGGGAATAGCTGTCTGTGCCCTCAATTCTAATGCAAGCAGACACACTGGGACAGAATAAAACCTATCAAAAAAAAAAGAGTAAAATCTATCTAAGCAGAGTAGTGCGAGTAATGTGGGTTTTAAATCCTGATACACTATTAACAATGTTTTCTGCCATCTTTTTTAAGACTCTCCCTCCCCTTTCACTTCCCCAGGGTACACTGTGCATTTTCAGGTCTGACCAAGACCCTTGGTTTTAAATTGCGGGAAGGAGAAACCTGCTATTTACCTAAGTGGTTCTGAACCTTCTGTCTCCTGGACTTGATCTCTAGTTGTATTCCTTTACCTATTAAAGCCTGTCTTTCCAACCTATCCACAAATACTGCTCTAGTTGCCGCTATTACTCTCTGGTTCGCTGTTACATAGAGCATTGTTTTCTCATATTTGATTTTCAGCCCATGTACTCTTTTTCATGTTAATTATATTTCCTATAAATAGCATCCCAGTGGACCCTCCCTCCTGATCTACTCCATGTGTGGTTCTTTTTTTTAATTTAGTGTATCAAGGCCATCTACATTAGAGATTATAACCAACCTTCTCTGCCTCATTTCTGTTGTGCTCTTTTTCCTTCATTAGTTGTCTGTTTGTCTTCTTCATTTCATTTTCTGCTTCATTCATTGAGGCCTCTCTGCCACTGTTCCTGGAATCCTGGTACTTTTCTCTCTCTTTAGAATGTCCTGTAGTATTCTCTGTAGAGTTGGGCTGGTGGTTGCGAATTTCCCAAGTTCCTCTTTGTCTTGGAAACATCTTGTTTCTCCATTACTTTCTAGAGACAGTTTAGCAGGGTATATCAGTCTGGGCTGTAGGTTATTTTCTTTAGGGCTTGGAATATTTCGTTCCTGGCTCTTCTTGACTTGATGGTTTGTGTTGAGAAGTCTGCCATTTTTCTGATGGGCCTTCCTTTATAGGTTATCTGTTTCTTGTCTTTAAAAGCTTTTAATATTCTGTTCTTATATTGAATTTCTGGGATCTTGAGTACTATGTGCCTAGGTGTAGCTTGGTTTTGGTTGTAGATGGCGGGAGTTCTGTACGCCTCATACATCTGATTATAATTTCCTTTTCCTATGTTTGGGAAGTTTTCCTTAATTATTTCTGTGAACAGCCTTTGTAATTCCTTTGTTTGTACCCCTGCTTCTTCATTCACATTCTTTATTCTCAAGTTGTAGATCCTCTTGTCATCTTCTAGCATTCATATTGTTACTGCTTGTTTCCTTGTTATTTTTAAAAAGTTTTTCCTTTCTTTTTTTTTTTTTAACAGGGTCTCACTATGCAGTTCAGGCTGGCCTTGGGCTCACTTTGTAGCCTAGGCTAGTCTCAAACTCGCAAGGATCCTCCTGCCTCAGCCTCCCAAGTGCTGGGATTACAGGCATGAGCCACCACACCCAGCTCAAAAGTTTTTCCTTTCATAATCCCACAATGCAAAACTGTCCTCCAGTTTTGATAATCTATCCTTAGTTTTGTTCAAGCAGATTTGCCATCTTTCCATAGAGTTTTTAATTTCCTGGTAATCCCTTTGAATCTACTTCATGTATTCTATATTTTCTTTATATTCTTCATCAAATGGTTTTCTCCTTTGTGTGAGTTCCTCCCTTCTTCCATCTGTGTCTGCTTGAGGGGTGCTTAGCATCTCTTTTATTAATCTTCTTATAGCTTGCTTAACTTGGCTAAATATTTCCCTTTTGAACTCGTCTATGAGGTCCCAAAGATATCTCTTTATGTCCACTGCTGCCATGTCTGATATTGAATATTTGGTGTTCTCATTCTCCTTTGTGTTTACCTGTACTGGGTCAATGTTCTCAGGGGTTGGACCTGGGGACTTTTTGCTGTTGCTTCATTTTCCCATCTTTTTTGTTTTTCCAGGAGGCCCAAGATTCTTTCTTTGTTGATTGCAATTCTTCTGAAGCATGCTGGCTAGGTGACCCTTCCCACTGCAGTGTGCTAGTGAGTTGCAGACAGCAGCAGCGTATGCTGGCCCCTCCCTTCTGGAATAGTCAAGCTGCTGAGGCCTGCACTGTATTACTATGCGCTGCCTCCCCTCCAAGTCAGTGAAACTTCTGGGGCTTCACTGCATTAGTGTGCACTGCCACCATAGCAAACTGATTTCACATAACCTATTGGGTCTCAGGCAGGTCTTGTGACCCAGGCCTAGCTCACTCCACCAATCCCATTCAGGAAGGAAACAACTGACTGAAGTCACTGCTGTCCCTTGTACTTGCCAGTCCTGTCTGGCCCCAGAATGTCATCCACCTGACCCCCCCCCCCTTTTTGTGGAATGGCTCCACTCCCATCACTCACCACAGGTGGATGCAGGCTCCCCACCATCTCAGCTCTCTGTTTGGCTGGCTGACCCCCAACCTCAATGTAACTGCGCCTCCAGTGAGTCGAAGTGGCGGACCTTGGATGGCTTGGCAAGTCGCCTGCTGCGGCATGAGCACTGATACTTTAGCTATTTCAATAATAGTACCGGGACTGTATGTTTGATTGGTTCTTCTCACCTTAGTTTCTTCTTGGGATGACAGAATTCATCTCCCTCTGTTCGGGGCTCCCTATGCTGTATTATGTTGAATTCTAAATTGACTTTCTCAGGGAGCCTCTGTAGCCAGCAGTTATCTATCTGCCATCTTTCCAAACATCAAATAATTAGTTATTTAAGTCACACTTGGTTATCATCACTTACAGCTGAAATATATACTATGTGATATACCTGAATAAAAAGTACATAAACATAATAGTTGCTCAATAAATGGCAGCTATTTACATTGACATTTACAATAACTTCTCCATCCAGAAAACTAATGACACTATGGTCACTCTATATACTGATGCAGCACTTGATGATTTTCAAAAGATATTTATATCCTTCTTGTCCCTTTTTCATTATAGCTCTGCAAGAACTTCTTTTTAACCAAGACTTCTTTTAATTACGAGAAGCATTTTAGAATGCTATATTTTGCACATAATTTGGTATTCTCATCTTCTCCCTCTCTGCTTCCTTCCTTCTTTTATTCCATGCTACTCTTAGCCTATTCCCCTCGGACCCATCTGTTCTGCTGTGCTGTGCTCTTTAGCACAGGGAGACAGATCCATGATTCATTCAGGCTACAACTCCATGTCTCAAGACATCTAGCTTCCAGCTGAGTTTGGCTAAAGGGAGCTACTAACAGGAAAGAGAGGGTGACTGGAATGGCAGGAAGAGGCCAGCTATTCCTTCTTCTTCCTATCTGCCTTGGGAGGTTGGCTTTCTGGCTACATGTCCTCCATGATTCTTGTTCCCACTTTCAGGCCTGCTATGATTAAAGTTTCAGATAAGTTAAATGATGCCTAGACCCTGGTGATTCTATCTCCTCTGTCCCCATGCCCCCCATTTTATGAGTCAGCAGTTTCCTGTTCTTAAACTCTAGGATGTTTGCTGCTCCCCATCCCACCACTTATAAAACCAGTTCATTTCAACCTTGTTCCCTGTCTATCTTGCTCCATTTTTGTGCTAGGGAACTCAGAGTTTTGAAAATAAGCAAGTGCTCTACCACTAAGCTGTGGTGCCAGTTACACCTGAAGTATCACCATTGATCCATTATACCTTTGCAGGTCACCAACTCAAGGCCGGGCTCTGTACAACATGCACAGAGCAAGGGATGCTCCCCAAGGAGGGAAGTGAAAAGCCTAAGTTCAACATTCACAAAATCCACCAAAACTCATAGGTAAGATCTGTCATGGCCTGGGCATCCTCCTTCTACCCGAGACCATGTGCAAAACTCTTTTTTTTTTTTTTAATTTTAAAAGGGAAAAATTAAATACAACAAAACAGAACAAAATAGGACATAAGAAAGCAATGTAAGAGATATAAATTTCAAAGCTAGATGATCTGAAATCTTCACTGTCTCTCATATTGTCTCTTGCTTTCTTCCAAATAGTTGTCCATGTCTTCGCATACAAAGAATTCATACAAAACAACATAGTATAAAACTGATCTGAACAGAATGAGGAAGACATTTTAGATCTTCAAAACCAGACAATAGGGAAATCACTAATGGCTGTTGTAGAGTCTCTGGTTCACTTCAAAATAGTTGTCCATACTTTCATGTATATTGAAGTTCAACAAAACAAAACAGGCAGGGGGGGTGGGTTTGCTTGATTTCCTGGCACTCTAGGTCCCAGCATGGCGCCAGTCCCAGTAAATGCTGGTGGCTCCCATCCTGGGCTGAAGGAGCCTGCCATGCTCAGAGCTGCTCTCCAGGGGGGAGGGGTTGCTTCAAGCTGTTCTTTCTGATGAATTGATCATTTCACTGCCTAAGTTCTGAAATGGTCAACACACGATAGAAAGACATCTCTTTAGGCTCCTGCTTGAAACCAACAGCATCAGGAAGCTGCAGGCCTTGATTCAGGAGCAGTGCAAAATTCTTGTTATGTCTCCTCACTGCCCACCTCACCAGTGAGCTCTGAGGTGTCTCTGGATGATAGAGGAAATGCCTGCAGGCCTCCATATCTTCCCAAATAGTCCTTGAGGGTGGGGGGCTCTTAGCCTCAGTGGAATCTAGTTTTACCTGTTCACTTCCTATTCTCTCCTTTTTCTCTAAACAGCCTTACAGAGGAAGCAGCAGGATTTTTTTCAGGTATTTGCTTCAGCAAATTTCCATTAAAAAAAGTCTATAAATATTAACAAGGGAGAAAAGCCAGATATCCTAAAGATGTCTACATGTCTTGACAAATATTTTATGAACAAGTAGACTGCACACAAAACCTATTTACCTACTTAAATTTTTATGACTGTGGCAATTTAGCCAACCTTTCTAAGCTTCAGTATTTTATCCATAACATGAAGTTATGATGATTAGTTTTATGTGTCCACTTGACTAGGCTGCAGAGCATCCTGTGAGCTAGTGCAACATAATTTTGGAGTGTGTCTATAAAGGTGTTTCCAGAAGAGATTAGCATTTGAATTAGTAGACTCTGGAAAGCAGATGATCCTCACCATGGTAGGCAACATCCAACCCACTGAAGGCCTAAATGTAACAAAAAGGTGAAGGAAAGATCAACTCCTTCTCTTTCCTTGAGCTGGGATATTCATCTTCCCCCTTATACACATTTCTTATCTTATATACATTTATATATATATATATATATATATATATATATATATATATATATATACATTTCTTGTCCTCAGGCCTTCAGGCTTGGATTAAAACTACATCACTGAACTTCCTGTTCTAGCCTGCAGGTAGCAAACTGTAGGACATCTCAGCTCCATAATTGTGTCAGCCAATCCCTCATATAATAAATCTCAAAAAAAACTCTACATATACTTATCTCCATATCCTATTACTCCTGTTTCTATGGAAAACACTGACTAATATAGCAGACAATGAAAATCTACTCGATGGAATGACTGTTTCTGATCTGTTAATGTCCAGAAACATGGCCAACTATACTAATCTAGGTGAATCTGCCTTACCTCCTGTGATGATTGACTGTGTCAACTTGAGTAAAAGAAGCTGTACTAAATTGGTTCAGCGATTCCACATTCTATGGTATAGAAGACCCACCCTAAGGCAGTTTGTCACCTGGAAGGAATAAAGGGGAAATGTAGAAGGGCACATCTACTTCTGTTTCTTTGGAGGATCTCCATTATTTGGCTTCCTCTTGGAGCCAGGTCATCTCCTGGCTTCCTGTGCAGACTCTTCAGATTCCAGCTCTGACACTTTCTTCTTCAGGTGTGGTCTTCAGCCTTCTATCACAACAGTCTCCTGAAACTGACTGGCACAGGACAATACAGTGAGCTCCAGTACTTTGACTGGATCCTTTAGACAGCCTCTACAGTCTTCCACATCTGACTCTGTGGACGGCCATTGTAAGCCAATCTAGTAAATTCTTATTTGTATTATGTATTTCTTATATCTTATATCTGCTTCTCTGGTAAACACTGACTGATACACCATCCCTTGCTATAGTCACATGGAAATGTTAGATGAAGTATAAAATAAGTTTCATATTTTTATTGCCACTTCAAAACAATATAAAAGGAAAGTCAGAAATGAACAAATGATTCAAAGCCAGAAGAGGATACAGGTGATGTGCTTCAGCAACATACAGGGATTCGGATTTAGATGTAGATCTTGAAAGGCAAGGGTTGCACTGTATACTAAAGATACGAGACAGAGCTGAAATGAAGCCCTATGATTAGAAGAAGGTCTTGCCCTTCCATGAAAAGAAAACTGGAAAAAATATACTCCAGGATTACAGAAGTTACAAGGAAACTTGATGTCTGAAGAGCGCTTGGGTAGGTAAATCAATGATATTCATGAAAACTACAGACCCTAGTCTCTACAACACACAAATGAGTGATTTGAATTTACTTCAGTGTACAGGTAATCACTGAGATAAACTAGCTTTTTTAAAAACTCACACTTCTAAAATCCTTGGTTAGACTGAAGCAAGACTCACTATAATTCTTCAGTTTAAGAGAAAGCAAATTCAAACTAGTTCTATAGGGATGTTTAACAAATCGATTAAGGAAAAAAAATCCTCATGAAGATACTCACAAGGACTAACTAACCAGAGGAGCAAACAAATGACCAATATGGAGCACAAACAATAAACCAGAGAGAAGAGAATCATATACAACTTCTAGCAAAAGATAGATAGTGAAATAAAAAAACTCTAAATTACATGTTACGTCCAGATGAAGGAATTAGAAGAGACATTTGAGGAAATCTCCCAAAATGGAGTAAAGAGGAAAAAAAACTCCAAATAAGAGATTGGGATATATGAAAAATAAAAAGACAAAGTCAAGTGTATGTCTAAGATTAAGTCCAGGAGAATTTAATAGAAGAAATTATGGAAAATCTTTATTGAAAATATTATGGGTTTATTATCAGGATTCTCCAAAGAAACAGAACAACCAACAGGCTATACGCGTGTGTATAAAAGATACTTATACATACACATATCCATATATGAGAGAGACTTACTATGAGGCATTGGCTTACATTATGATGAAGGCTAAAAAAGTCCCATGATTTGTAGTTAACAAGTTGTTGACCCAGAAAAGCCAACCACACTCTTCAGTCGAAAGGCTTAAGCATCAGTTTCAATTAGAAAGTCATTAGTCTTAAAACCCAAGAAGACTGATTTTTCAATTGGAGGTATGAAAAGACTGATGTTCCAGCTCAAGTAGCAAAACAAGAGAAATTTCTTCTTATCTGCAGGAGGGTCAGCCTTTTGTTCCAGTGAGGCCTGCAGTGGCCTGTAAGAGACCCACTTCCTTTTGCAAGACCAACCCTCCTTATTCAGTTTGCTGATTAAGATGTTCAGGTTGGGACTAGGGATTTAGCTCAGCGGCATAAGCGCGTGCCTTGCAAGCAGGCAGTGGTGAGTTTGATCCCTGGTACTGATAAAAAAAAAAAAGAAAAAGATGTTCATCTCATCCAAAAACATCTTCTTAGGCAACCCAAAGTAATCTGATTACTAATATTTTGGCACCTTGTGACTCAGTCAAGTTAACAAACTAACCACCACCTATGATTGATACAAAGATGGAGGATAAACAATTACATTATTAGCGACATCCTAATGAAAATTCAAAACCATGAGGCAAAGAGAAAAAAAAAATAGCAGTCCTTACTAATAAAGGAGAAAATTACCAAATGGGTTGCTAATTATACTGACAGCAGCTTCCTCATCACCAAAAATGAAAACCAAAAGATAATAGGATAAAGCTAGGCATGGTGACACATGTCTGTAATTCCAGCACTCAGGAAGCTGAGGTGAGAGGTTTGCCTCAAGCTCAAGACCACCTTGGGCTGCCTTTGTGAGTTCAAGGCCAGCCTGAACTAAATAGTAAGACCCTGACTCAAAAAACAAAAGCAAAAGCAAAGCAAAACAAACAATCAAACACAACCAAAAAAAGATAGTAGGGAATATTTTCAGTGTGGAAAGAAAACAAATCTCAATCTGTAGTTCTGTACATAGTTAAATTAATAAATGAGAGCCAAACTTTCAGACATGTTCAGACAAGTAAAGACAATGAGTTTACTTCATATACACTCTTCTTGACAATACAGTAATGGATATACTTCAGTAATAAGCCAGGAGGCATAGTAAGTGGGGGTAAACGAAACACTCCAGCCACCCACATAAACCTAGAGAGCAGACTGTTAAAATTTCAGGAATTTTGAGAATTGGTGTTTCTAGACATTGTCATCATTAAAAATTCAATTACATAAACCTGGAATTAAGTGAACCATTTAAAAATAAAGGTGAAAAATCTTTACAGTGTGTCACCTTTACTGTATGTTATTATCCATATTGCTGAGGTTACATCTCTATCTATATAATATATGATTTCCATACTATGTAACAATGTGTTACTGTACATCTCTTACCAAATCTATGTACATGCAGTGATATCATATTGGTAATTTGAGCATCCATACACTGGACACCAACAAATGTTATCATTTGGAGCTTCTCTAGTCCCTATCATCTGAGGGCTAGCTGTTAAAAATCTACTAGCACACCACTGACTATAAGAACTAATGTGTTATTTAATGCTACATCTAGGCATATACCTGAGAGAATTAAAAACATAGGTCCTCAAAAAACCTTCTACATGAATGTTCATAGAAGTGTTGTATATAATAGTCAAAAGATGAAACTAACCCACGTCTCTCAACTGATGAACAGATGGATAAATGTGGTATATCCATACAATGGAATATTACTGATCTCTAAAAAAGAAATGGAGTATTGATACATGCCCCAACATGAACCTTGAAAATATGCACTGTGATAGAGACCAGACATAAAAAGCCACACATTATGATTTTATTTATATGACATTTTCAGAGTAAGCAAAGCCATAGAGATAGGAAGTAGATTAGTGTTTGAGACACAGGAAATTGCAAGTGACTGGTAATGAGTATGTGATTTTTTGTTTTTGTTTTTACTTTTTAGGGGAAAATGAGAATGTTTGATATATCCCCAGCTACTTGAAAGGCTTAGGTGAGAGGACTGCTTGTGTTCACAAGTTCAAGATCACATTGGGCAATGTAATGAAACTCCAATCTCAAATGATGATGATGATGATGGTTTTTTTTTAATTTAAAGACAAAAAGAGAAAAAAAAACAAAGCAATAAAGGGGTACAAGTAGCACAGTATTTCAAGAAAAAAAATACAGTAAGAAAACACTAGTTAATAGATTACATATTGCCATCTTAGAAAAAGTTGTGCAAATTACAAAATTAAAGCATACAAAGTGGACATTCATACAGTGAGATTGCAGACAGTTCTGTTCAATGATCCAACAAAAACTCACCAATACGGTTTTCTATCCTACACACTTAAATATCCATGCAGTTATATCCTTTAGACCACTTTCTTTTCCTCTCTTTTTTACAATAACAATTACACTTTTTGGGTTTTATTACTCCCACCATTCTTATTACTTTTTTTGAAGAGAATAAAACCAAATGTCACAAAACAAAACAGAGTCAGTTAGAACAGAAGGATGGACATAGTATATGATGCAAAAATAGAATACCAGGCAATCAAAAATGATTACCATTATACCTCTTGCTATCTTGAAAAGAGTTGCCTATATCAGATGATGATGGTTTTTAGGACTCTGGCCATCAGGTAACTAAAGATAATAATCCCCAAGATGCAAAAAGTAAGTGAGGTAAACTCTAAAATTGTCCCTGCATTTCTGCTGGGGAAAGTTTGTATCAGGGTACTAAGTTTGAGACTGATAGTTTCTGTGAGTTGAGATGGAGCTAGGAGTCGGGGGGGGGGGTGTCAAGGTGGCTAACTGCACAGGGGAGAATACTGAAGAGAAGAAAGCTATCTAAAAAGAAAGCTCTGGTTATGTGCTGAGGGCCCCCCACTCAAGTCTTGAGTATGCAGGTGAGAAACTACACAAAACTAGAAAAAGACTTACCCCCAGGATTATAAGGAACTACTCTCAGAGATCACAAAGGCCTGGTTCCTGCTCCTTAACTTTTAGACTGGCAAAGCATAGCTCGCAAAGAATCAAGTGGGTTTGCAGAATCAGGTAGGACAAAATTAGATGTAGACTAAGATTCCTCTGGTTCCTCTAAAAAAAGCTGGAAAAATAGCCAGGGATTTACCTCAGCAGGTATAAACACCTGCCTGGCAAGTGCAAGGTAATGAGTTCGATCCCAAGTACTAAAAAAAAAAAGTTGAAAATAGCTAAAATCTATTATTTCCAAAGAGAAAAAGGTATATGCAAAACCACCCAAACTAAGAAAAATTGCCCACTTGAAATTAAGGAATTCTTTAGAATTGATAGAGAAGGTAATTACAACTCTTGGAGTATTACATACAATCAATAATCTAGAGAAAAAATTAAGCTGGTTAAGCAGAGACAAGGAAGCTATCAGAAACACCCAATTGCAGTAGCAACAAATAAACTCAATGCCTATGTCTTGGTTTCTAAACAACCTTCTCCAATAAAATGAACCAGGGCTCTCTGGAGAGATGACCACAAGCTGGGGGCGGGAAAATACAAGGTACTTTTGGAGCAAGTTATAGTACCAAAATGTAAGAAAGTGCTTTAAAAAGCCTGGGTGAGGGTGGGGATGGGAGTGAGTGGGAGAAGTCAGAGACAGAAGAGCCAGCCTGAAAGAGCGCTCAGGGGCCGAGGTAAAGCAATTTGAGCAACAAAATAAATAACATAATTTTGGGTTATTATATAAATTGGGAAGAAAAGACAACTCTTCATTACAGAGGATTCCAATTAATATATTTAAATACTCTCTCCTCTAGAACATGGAACTTCATCACTCCCACTTCCCATGAGAATGGGCTGAATACAGCCATTTGCTTTCAGAGTATTGAAAGGGGAAAAGAATAGTCACAGAATAATCTAGAAAAGACCACCATAACTTAGTGATTAATATCACCGATTATGCCACATAGCTATTATATACCTTTTATTATAATATAAGAGGAACCTCTTTGTTCTTCTTTCCCCAAGCCCATAATTTTAGAATAATCATGATAAATCACCAGACAAACCCAAATTAAAGAACATTCCACAAAATACATGACAGGTATGCCTCAAAATTTTCAAGCCTGTAAAAAATTTTTAAAAGACAGCAAAACTGTCATAGATCAGAAGAGAGAAAGAAGCCATGACCACTAAATGTGATATGGTATCTTCAGTTGGTTCTTGGAATAGAAAAAAGGCCACTAGAGGAAAAGCTGTTGAAATGTGAATAGTGTATGACTTTACAGTAATGTGCCCATGTTGGTATCTATTACAGTTCACATCCAGACATCCCCCCAAAGCCTCATGTACTCATAGGTGATGAGTGGGGCTTTTAGGAGGTGATTGGACCATAGGAGTGTGGTATTATTGATGAAGTAGTTCTCTGATGAGTTTATAGCTAAATGTAACTTGGGGAGCGAAGCCTGGTTGAAGGAGGCGGATCACTGAGGGCATGGTTTGGAAAGGCTCCTTTCCTTCTCCCTTGATCCTTCTCTTTGCTTCCTGTCTGCATGCCATGAGCTGATTTTCCTCTGTTGTGCTGCCTTTGCCTTGGACTGAAACCTCTAAAAACGTTGACCCAAAATTTACCTTTCCATCTTTAAATTGTGGACATTAGGTATTGTGTCCCAGCAATGAAAAACTAACTAAGACAATATCTTACTTTTGATAAGTGTACCATAATAAACAATAACATTAGTGAAAACTGAAACTGGGTCAGGGATATATGAGCAGGCAGTATATATTTTTTTTTCTTTTTTTTTTTTGGTGCTGGAAGTTAGATCCAAGAGGACCTCCATATGCACTACCACTGAGTTATATAACCAACTATACTATCTTTACAAATTTTCTGTATATTATTACAAAAAATGCAAATCAAATGTCTAGAGATGAAAACCAACATATCTGAGGTGAAAAATATACAAAATGAAATTAAAACAGATTATTTATTTCAAAATAAAAACTTTGTGAACTTGAAAATGAACCAATAGAAATTGTCCCCCCACCAAAAAAAAAAAAGAAAAACATGGGACAATTTCAAATGACCAAATATACATTGGGTAGGGGTGGAGGAAAAAAATTTGAAGAAATAATGGCTACAAATTTTCTCAGTTGGATAAAAATTTTAAGTTCACAAAACCAAGAAGTTTGGTGAACCCCGAGTGCAACAAACATGGAAAAGACTGTATCCGGACACATAATCAAACTGCTTAAAATCAAAGATCGAAAAAGGGTTAAGAGAGTACAGAATATATAGAACAAAGATCAATATTATGTTAACTTCATAAGAAGCAATGCAAGTCAGCAAATAATAGTACAATGTCTTTAAAGTACTAAAAAAAAACCTCTGCCTGTAATTTGAAAATATTTGTCAAAAAAGGAGAAAACTCTTTTTTCGAGTAGTGCTTGGAAAGCTGAATTTCTATGTGTGAAAAGAATGAAGTTAGACACATCATATACAAAATCAAAGGCCTAAATACAAGAATTAAAACTATATAACTCTTAAACCTCATCAGTATTAAAAACTTTTTTGTACTTTACAGGACACCATTAAGAAAGTAAAAAGGGTGGCGGTAGGGATATCATTAAAGTATGTTACATGCATGTATGAAAATGTCACAATGAAGTCCATTATTCTGTATAATTAACATGTATTAATAAAAAAAAAATAAAATGAAAATCCATAGAATGAGAAAATATTTGCAAATAATATATTTGATAGGGTATCATATCCAGAATATATAAAAATAACTCATAAAACTCAATAGCAAAATAGAAGCAACCAAAAAACATTTTTTTGTAGTGGGGCTCAAACTCATGCCTTGCACTTGCCAGAGAAGCACTTACACTGCTGAGCTAAATCCCTGCCTCCCCCAAATTTTATTTTTTATTTTGTTTTAATTTATTTATTTTGGTGTGGGGGATCAAACTCATGACCTTGCATTTGCTAAGTAGGCACATACGCCACTAAGCTAAACCCCTGGCCGCCCCCAAAAAATTTTTTTTAATTTTTTCCTACAAGAACAGTTGAGTAGCCCAAAAAATGTTTAAATGGACAAATAACTTGAGTAGATATTTCTCCAGCGAAGATTTACACATGGCCAACAAGCAATGAAAAGATACTTAACACTATTAGTCATTAGAAAAATGCATATCAAAACCACAATGAGATATAATTTTATGCTCATTAAAATGGGCATAATTTTTTTAAAATGGAAAATAACAAATGTTAGAAGAATATGGAGAAATTGGAATGTTTACTTCATATATTGCTGGTGGGGATGTATGATGGCGCAATTACAAAAAAGCAGTTTCTTGATAAGTTAAATATAGAATTGCCATATGATCCAGTAATTTCATTTCCAGGTATGTAACAAAGAGAACTGAAAACAATTGTGCAAAAAAACAAACAAACAAAACAAAACAAAACAAAAAAACACTTGTACATACTTAGCAAGACTGTTTAAAATTTTTTTAAAAAGTAGTTTGTACATAGATGTTCATAGAAGCATTATTCTCAATGATTACAAGGTGGAAACAATTCAAATATCCTTCAATGGATGAATGAACAAAATATGGTATATCCATTTAATGGAATATTATTTGCCCCTAAAAAGGAATGAAGCATTGATACATACTGCAGTATGGATGTATTTTGAAAACAACGAGTGAAAGAAGCCAAACATAAAAAGTTCACATATTGTATGGTTCCTGTCTCAGTAATTTTTCTCACTGCTGAGACAAAATACCCAACATACAAAATTAAAGGAGGGGGCCGGGGATATAGCTCAGTGGCACAGTGCTTGCCTGGCAAGCACTATGTTGTGAGTTTGATCCTTAGTACCAAAAAAAAATTTAAAGAAGGAAAGATTTATTTTGGCTCACAGCTTGTAACGGTTTCAGTCTATCATCAGCTGTGTCCAAGGCTCCAAGGCATGGCCAAGGAGCATCATAGAGAACAAAGAATTGATGGCAGAGCAGGTAGGCAGCAAGCAAAAGGCAAGCAAGTCTTTCCCTTTTATGCCATACAGCCTTCAAGGTGTTGCCACCCACACACAGGGTGGGGCTTACTATGTCCCACACCCAGAGCTCTAGCTAACCAATCAGTGAACTAATCCAGTGCCACACACCCTTCATCCCGGTATCATATCCTTAATCCACATTCACACATCCTAAATCCATCCACCTCTGAAAAGCCCTTAGATACAAACCATAACAGTTCCATTTATGCAAAATTTCCAGAATAGGCAAAGCCACAAGAAAAAAAATTGATTAGTGGTTGCCAGGGGCTGGGCTAAGAGGGAATGGGCACAGGTTTACTGATGAAAATATTCCAGAATTAATAGTTAATGGTTATATTACATTGTGAATATACTAAATACCATTTAAATGAACCTTTAGAATGGAACGTTTTGTAATGATAATTTCACAACAAAAAAAAGCAGTTACCATAAAAGTACCTTCTTTTACTCATCAATCAAACATTTATTGAGCAATTCCAGGCAAGATTAATCCTTGATACTGAGAATACAGAGAAGACTCAGATATGGTTGGTTTTTGAGTTGATTGGCAGGTAGGGAATAAAGAAAAACATCTTACAGAGACAGGTAAGTGTTACAGTTTCTTTGACATGATAATACACACTGTACATGAGGGGTGGCTTGTTTACCAATGGGGGTGACATGAAAGAAACCCAATGTTAAGGCTGAGGCTTGAATGCCCAATAGGAGTTTGCCAGGTGGATGGTAGCAGGGAAACATTCCAGGGACAGGATTTGGCTGAGCAAGCTCTAACAACTGGTGTCCAAGTCTCTGGTTTTCAGTAGACGCCAAGCCAAGTATCACATGTGCCATGTAGAGAATGGATTTCAGGACAGTGGGGTGGAGGTGAGTGACTTCCCCTGTCTAGTTGCAGTGGGTAATAACTTAAAAAAAATAGAATGACGTGTACATGACAAGATGTCCAAGAAAAGTGTGACTCTAAGGATTCCAAAGGGACTACTTGGTGGGTGGTGCTCACAGAACAAAGATAAGCACACAGGACATTCCGCTCTCAGAGACATCAAGCTAGAAGCAGAATATACCCTTGTCACTCTAACCCCCTCAGCCCTATCTCATGCATTCTATTATTTTTCATGTTTTCTTTCTTTCTTCTTGAGACAGTCTCATTTCCCTGGGCTTTCTCTGTTTTCCTGTTTGAAATATATGTTACTATGGAAATGTCATGGCACAATATAGTGGCATTTACAAGTGAAGTGTAAAGAATTTTCAAAACATGTAGAAATACAACGCCAGGGTTTAGGGATATAAGTCCTAATTATGTGATAGCATTCATAACTTGGGACACCATGTCATAAATACAAATACTCAGAAATCTGAGACAGAACAGAGGAGATAGTTAAGACTTTTATTAAGATTTATGTGCCCAGATTTTTAAAATGCATATGAAAAATATTAAAAACACAAAACATAGCACACCACTTGGGAGGAACATCTGGAAAAAATGAGTATCAGAATGCCAACATTTACTTATGAATACACGCCCTGGAAGGAGCAGAGGATGTAGACACCCCAGGGAAATTTAGAAAAACACTCTGTACAACGTTCTGTGCTATAAATGTTTCTTTAAAATTGTATGTAAATCAATTATTGGTAAATCATTTGTTAAATGCAATGGTGAGCACTATTTAAAAGATGTCTTTAAATAAAAAGATGTCTTAAGAATGAGCATTTTAGTAAAAGTACTTATTACCAATGGCATAATAGAAATGGATTGAATAAGGTTCAAGGTCCTTCATTATTATCCTGGCTCTCCTACCAACTAGATGTGTGATTCAAAAAAAACATTCTTCAACCTCCTTGGGCTAATTTCTTTATCTAATCTGGATTGCAATTCTGAATTTTCATTTACTAGTTCTTGAAGCCAGGTACAACCTAATGCTCAGTTTCTTTCAAGGGGTAACAGCCTAAACCAAATACCTGTGGACTGAGCTCCAGGTTCTTTCACATAACAGCACTAAGGATCATAGACCAGTTACCATTAGTCACCCATAGTACATAATAGACCAGTTACCAGTCACCCATAAATAACACAGCCAAACTCCTAACGCTGCAAACTTTGCTCAGTTCTCCAAAGTCTGGCACAGGAAAGAGGGAATACGGCTTTTCATTAAGAAACAGTCATTAAAGTCTTCTAGTTTATTTTGCTTAAAACAGCAAGGACACTATGCATTTGTCTTTGGACCTAACGCCTGCCATCCAGTCCCATACAAGGATGCCTGCCAACTGGCTCCAGAAAGTTCCATTTTATAACACTATTTAGGCACTACCTTGATTAATCTTCCATACAGGAAGTACAAAATCCAAGTGTAAGAATTCTTAAGCAAAAACAAGATTAGGCCTTATTTACTAGCAATAGATAACAGGTAATAACCAGTCATGTCTTTTTATGATTACTATCATTTTGTAGAGGAATTCAGCAACTGTCAGGAAGACAAAAGAAGCAAAGGAAATTATTATCTGTGAAGAATTTGCTACATGCCAGGTCTTACACTATGTAATTCATATACATTATTTATTGTAAGTCTCACATCTATCAATCACCAGCATACTATTTTTGGACTAATTTTATCTTTTTGCTTGTCTGTCTCCCTCACCTAAATGTATGCCCATCTGGAGGAATTTTTATTTTTTTGGCTTGTTTACCACTATTTCCTATATCTGGAACAGTGTGAAACTTATGTAAGTACTCAATAAATATTTGCTGAATGGAAAAATTGAACAACACATTGTTTTCCTCATTTGATGAGTAAAGTGAGGCACTCAGAAGGTAAAAATGAATTGTCCAGTCACAAAGCTAATAAAAAAGCCAGAACTAAAACCCAAATCACACTCTTAATGCTCTTTCTGTAGCAAGGGGCTTAACACTTTAGATCTTGAAAAACTCACCTAGCTTGATAAATCTATAACCTATATGTTTATGAAACACGTATTTATCTCTTGTATTTACTTGAAAATTGAAATTTCACTGAAAAGATACATTTAACATTTTAATGATAATCATTTTATCAAGGCAACATTTAAATATACATTTTCCCAACATAACACTTTCATTTATGGGTATGCATTCGCTACGTAATTTTTCACTTTGAAATTCCACGTCGTGGTTACTCTTTAGACAAGAAATACAATAATTCTGGACACCAACAAATTGACATTTACAAACATTGACTTTTAAATTACAACATTAAGGTGACTAATGATTTGTATGTAGTACTCTCAATGTAAAACACAAATACTACAGTGTACATCCATGTTGCCTGAATGTCCCAGTGTGAAAGGAGGTAGACTTGGCACATCGAAAGCTATTCCTACACTGAAGGAATATGAAAGGCTCAATAATTCTTCAGAGATTCAACTATAATAAAATCCATCTTAAGAATTCAGTTTGTATGAGAGAATGTGAAAGTGAAGTCCAAAAGAGGTTAATTTTACCCAAGAGAGAATTTCATATCCTTTCCCATTTTTGACTCATAAGCACCGGTGTTCTTTTCGCTGCACAGAACAACATAAAAGGAGCATGCCACTCATGATATCTTCTCACAACCACTTGGGTTTTAAGTAGGGATTCTAGTTACGCCTTCTCTGATACACATTCTTTCCCCTTCTCTCTCATTCTTGCCACCAACACAAATATCATCTAGCCTCCATGCCAGTTAATTTTTCATGGATTGAACTAGTGATGTGGCCTCAATTCTCCATTGCCAACTTTTTTTTTTCTTTTTTTTCTTTTTTTTTTTTTTTTGGAGACAGGGTCTCATTATATAACCCAGGCTGACCTGGAACTTTGTAGTGACTCTCCCGCCTCAGTCTCCCGAGTGCTGGGATTACAGACATGTGTCACCATGTCTGGCATTTGATTGCCAAATTTTGAAGCTATTTTTCTTTTTACTGTTAACAAAAGTAAAGGAGTTTGGAGACATATTCTTTAAAAGCATAGAAACCAGAAAAAAAAATTTAGACGCCCATAATTCAGCCACCCAGAGTTAGCATGTCCTTTCCAGTAATTCAAAACAGAATTTTTTGGATGAGTATGTACAATTTTGCATCACTCATTTCAGTAAACATCGTAAGTAGTTTTGCCATGCTGTTAAATACTCTATAAACACTCATTATGATAATCACAAACCAATTATTTAGTCATAATATAATTTATTTAACCAATTTTTTTGCTGTTGAAGTTTTAGATTATTAAGCATAAATTTTTGCTCACATTTTAGACTATTTCTTTAGGAAAGATTCCCAGAAGTAGAATTAGAGGATCAGAGGATATAAACATTTTTAAAGCTCCTAACAGATACTGCCAAATTGCTTTTCAGAAAGCTGTTGCCAATTTACACTTGCAACATTGCCAGTATATTTTTCCACCAATATAAATTTGTGTAAAGGATAATAAAATTTAAGTCGAACATACAGTCCTCAAATTATTAGTGCAGTTAGAGAGGCATCACAACCACGGCATAAAGGCATGTGGCAAAAGTTATACTGATTATCAGGTATGAGTGGTAATGACTGCATACGGAACAGAAGTGTCAGCATACAGAACAGAAGTTTTGCAAGTGAAGAATAATATTAGATTTCAGGCTGTCAAATCTAAGGCCTGGGTCTATTTTCCATTGCTATATTTAGGCACATATAGCCACTTGATAAACACTTGTTGAGTGAATTAACACAGAATCTCCTTTCAGATAACTTGGTAAGATCAGCTTAAAGGTAACACAATAAAGATCGCTTTAGGACATATGGTTTGGGACCAGTTACAAAGTTTGAGCAAAAAAAAATTTCACTGAGTTTTATCATCTAGTACACATTTTAATAGGTGATAACACACTTATTCAACTGCTGCCCATAATAAGGCATTTGGAACTACCGTTAGATACTATTGTTGGTTGCAACTTTGCACCATTTTCAGTATTGCCAACAGGTTTTTAGATATTACATAATAATGTAAGTAGTAGTTGTGTGACATTTTTAATCAAAAGCAGCACAAAACTTGATCTTGTAAACCACAGTATGGTGAGGGTGCAATAGCCAATTGATCTTTCAGCTCTACTTTACTTTCCTGGCCTTATAAAGATTTCTTCCAATATTCCACGATTCCTTTATTGTAAACTGCCAGATCAGTTGGCATTAACAATGTTATTGATGGAATATGATCAATCACCTGACATTTTTATAAGCATACTGTATATACACTACACCAGGAGTTAGCAAACTATGGCCCATGTGCTAAATCTGGTCCACTGCCCATTCTTCTATGGTTCACAAGCTTAGAATATGTATGTGGAGGGGAGGATGTTTCTTTCTTTTCAAGACAGGATCTCACGATGTAGTTGAAGCTGGCCTTGAACTCACTATGTAGTCTAGGTTGGCCTCAAACCATGGGAATCCTCATGCCTCAGCCTCAGCAGTGCTGGAATTACAAGTGTATACCACCACACTTGGCTGTTTTTTACTTTTAAATGGCTGAAGGAAAAAAAACTTGTAGAAGTGATATGAAATTCAAATTCCAGTATTCATTTATAAAGTTTTATTGGAACACTGCCATGCTCATATGTTTCCATATTATCTATGTCTGCTTTTGCACTAAAATGTTGAGCAGTTGCAACAGAAACCATATGGCTCACAAAGCTGAGGGTGTTCTCTTTACAGAAGTTTGCTAACATCAGACTAGACCCAAGTGGTTTTTAAAGGTATTGTACCCTCCATGAGACTTTGTTTGTTTGTTTGTTTCTAGATATTAACAGTGGGAGAAGGGTCACACGGTTTCCATAGTATTGCAAAGATCTGGTAAGGAAGACACTGGAAAACATAAATGCATAGTAGCAGCCTCAGATGGGAAAGCCTGGCAAATTGTGGAAGTGCTGGTCCAACTGAAGGAGCAACTGGAGAATGTAGAATAACTTGCAGAGGAGTTTTTTACTAATTGAGCTAACATGGGACTTTGGTGGGACTGAATCCCAAGTAGCCTAGTGAGGCTATCAGATGATGACATCTGTAGAGGATAAGCAAACTGCAGTGTTCCAAGTAGGGCAGGCAGAACTTTGATCCACTGACAATTTCCTACTAGTACTGCACATCTTTACTAGGTGTTTTCCAGTAATTTAGCAATCCAGATTTATGCAGGCATCTTCAAAGGCAAATGTAACCTGACTAACAAATGATCTGTAAGGAAGACTCTGGAAAGTAGTCCCCAGACATACATTCTCTCTAAAATACCACATTTCCACTCAGAGAAAGAGGGAGAATCCAGGACTACAGAATCATTCTCATGTTTTCCTAAGTCAAAGATTTGGTGAACATTTTATTTTTTTTCTCATCTTGATCATTACTAGAGAGGCAAATAAAGTACAGTAGGGTGGGTAAAAAGGGAGGGAAAGGATTAGATAAGATCAATGAAGAGAGGATCATCCCTGGGAGGAGTCTATTCCTCTTAGACTTTCGCCTGTGGCATGTAACATTCCTTGTGGATTGTGAACTAGATTGTGGATGATGGTGGGGAAGAAGATCAACATGAAAGCTAGAGATTCACAGACTATGTTAAACTTGAAAATTATAGTCAAAGTTTGCAGACAGCAGCTCTCTCAACATTCCTATGGAGGCAGGCTTACTCACCTGCAGTTAGGTGGAGCTTATCCTGCTAGGGAAAATACTGTTGCTGGGAGAATGAATTTGGACACAGTAGAGCTCCAAAAAGGGTTTCACAACTCATTATCAAAGATAACTAAATTGCTTCTTTGGGAAATTGGCTGCATATGGGGAATGTAACTGATAGTGGCTTATGTCCTTTATAAACAAAAAAAACATGATTCTCCAACACTGCCCCATCCTGTTTCTTAAGCCTAAGAAGGTAACGCGGGGCCACAGCTGGAGCAGACAACCTCTGCTCCCAAGCACACCACAGCTGAAGTGGGGAGCTCAAAGAGGGATCCAAAAATCAGAAGAGAGATATTTGTGAGTTGAAATTTTTTTTTTTTTTGTCTTTTTTGTTTTTATCGGTACCAGGGATCAAACTCACAACTGCCTGCTTGCAAGGCAGGCACTTATGCCGCTGAGCTAAATCCCCAGCCCCTGTGAGCTGAATTTTTAAAAATAAGCCATGACCAAAGGGATCAGCAGGCTGAAATAGCCAAAAGCAGCTCTCAGAAATATAATCCAGAACCAGGTAACAAAGCACGTGGGAATCAGAGAAACAAGAGCAAATTGGTGAAAAATAAATTGAGAGCAATCTGTAAAAGCCTAAGGCAAGAGTCTGAAGAGTGGTGAATGGCTAGATTTAAGACTACAGCACCAGGAGCTCAAGAGGCCTGAGCAGCAAGATATATAGGCTACGGAAAAACTTGGGTCAGCAATAAAATGGGTTTGGCAGGAGGGCACATAAGGAATTCAAAAACTCTCCTAGGACTTTATACTCTAGCTTTGGATTTAGTGATTCTGAGCATGGTTTGCTCTGGATAAGCATTAGGGCAGTAATTTTACTTCCCCCACATCAGAGACATCACTGAATAGCTTTTGGGAAGTCTTGCAAAGGGGCAATGGGTTCAAACATGACTGTTTGGACATAATCTAAGAAAATAAATTATTTTCCTAACAGCAACTTGGGACAATTTGAACTCACATTCCCAATTACCTCTTTCCAGTGGTTCTGTGTCCAAACCCTATCTGGATCAAGTGTGCTTCTGGTACTCACACTCTGACCTTAATCTGGTCCTATATCATTGCTAGGGCCACTCCTAGCACCCCTTTCTGGACTACAGTAAAACCTAGTAGTTCTCTCAGGACTCCTGAAATAGGTTGAAGAAAATGCCTATAGATGTTGTGAGATCCTGGCTTCAGCCCAGGAACATATAATTCTACATGTTACTACAAGACTTGAGCAAGGATTAATAAATTCAGCAACACAGCTGCAACAGGCATCAATGGAAGATTTGTTACTGAAATGCTATGTCCCTGAAGACAAGTCTCTTTGAGGGAACATAGGATCTCTTTTGATGTAGGAAGACTTGGTGGCTCAGAACTGGAATGTCTAGAAATTATTAGATGGAAGTATATAAACTGCTTTTTGGCTTAAAAAGTATCTTTTCTTTGTGAGACAAAATCTAGCTTCCATGGTGCCTCAAAACTGACAGACATTAGAACTTAAAAAATTTTGAAAGTGGTAGATGGTGAAAGACTAGAACTAAAAGTAAACTGTATGGAACAAATGAGTATTGGGCCTTTGCTATTAACCAATATTGTTTACTTCTTTAGTCATTAAATAAAGGGAGCCAGACATGGTGGCACATACCTGTAATCCCAGCACTCAGGAGGCTGAGGCAAGAGGAAGGATCACCTTGAGTTTGAGGCCAGCCTGTGCTACATAAGCAAGTTCAAGGCCAGCCTACACTACATAATGAGACTCTGTCTCAAAAAACAAAACAAAATTCTAAATATATACAAAAAAGGATCCATTTATGCATCAAAATCTTCAAGTTAAACAGATATTACCCTGGGGTAGTAGCAAACACGTATACTCCCAACATGCAGGAGGCTGAGGAAGGAAGATTTCTATGTGTTCAAGTCTATACAGTCAGTTTAAGATCAGCCTGAATTACACAGTGAGACCCTGTCTCAAAACAAACAAATAAACAAACATAGACACTGGCCAATGCTGAGACATACTCTTCCTTCCTGATTTCTACCAGGTACTCTGAGATGTTTCCAGTCTATGTGGTATTATTTGGAAAACACTTGGGAAAAGTTCGTTTCTATATATTCTAGTAGAAGCAAAAACAGGATAATTTGTGTAAGTGAAGACTGCTTTATGGGGTCTGATGGGGAAATTAAATAATCAAGTAAGTGGGTTCTTATAAAAATATTCATGAAAAAATTCATGGACACAGGAAAAACTATCTATAAAATACTGGCAGAGCAGAGGAAGCAAATTATCCCACATTGTTCATTTTCTGCAACACCACCATCTTCTCTGGTAGACTTAGCCATTTTAGCCAACAGTGTCATTTTCCACTGACACAGGTCTCATGCTTTCCCTAACCTTGAAGCCCTTTGTCTCACCTTCCTCGTGGATCCATTCAACAACCACCTCCTACATGAAATCCATCTACCCTTCAAAATCTTATCAAGGTACAGGAAGGTTCTGAAAACCATAGGTGCTCAAAGCATACTGACACTACGACTGTAATAGTAGCAGTTACTAAAAACAGGCTGTTGAGTGGAAATTGGTACACAGACTGCAGACTCCCTTAATTTAGGGTCTGAAGAGTTACCCAGTCCTTCTCCTCACACAACATAGTTTTGGCCTAGGTCTCTTGTTTTTTCTTATGTTAGATCCTTCTCTTCCAGCAGAGGGGATACCCAAATAAGTGGGGAATCCAAAGCACAAGACTAGAATGAAACAAATCCAGCTCTTCTATGTGTGAAGGTGGGGTATCTTTGACAAGATCAGTACCAGTGGCAAACCCAAGGAATTCTGAGGGAATCCAATCATTACAGTAGGTGACTCCTTAGGCCCAGCATTGCTCCATGTTAGTACCACACTGTCTTTTGCACCATACCTCAGGCCCTGAATGTAAAGTAGGCTGAAACTGTAGGCTTTCTTTTGGGGTCCTTCTCAAAGAGCATGGTTCCTGGGCATAGACATAGAGATGATCCCCTGAGGGAGAATGCTAAAAACAGAGGAACAAGCTGAGATGTGGGCAGCGAAGAAATCCAAATGCGTTGTGCAAAAGAAATTAAGAGCAGGCACATACCAGAAATTAACAGTCAAAACCACTTCCAAGTGGTAGAGAGCAGTAAGAAAAATGGCTCCATAGCCCGTCAGAGGAGAAGGACCATGACAGGCAGGAAGAAATGGCAGACTGAAATCAAATGAGCAGCAAATGAAGACCTAACCCTGAGGTAGTTTCCTGGCTTAGGCTAGTTACCTCAGGTTCCTTTCATTTCACCATGGAGCAAAACCATCTTGAGCCAATGGTGTGGAAAGGCTTGTTGAAGATGAGGCCTGCAGAAGCTGGCTAGCAGCACAGTAGATTCTGCGATGGAATACTGACTGAGGCATTTCCACACCAGGTTCTCTCTGCAGATGACTCCATGTTTTAGAACTTGTTGCTTTCTTCCTCACAAATGAGTCATTTTTCCCAGTTTTCTTTGAAAGGTCAGACTGAAAGTCAGATTTTCCAGGTTTAGATTCATCCATCAAAATACCTGATATAACTTTGGCAGAAACCTTCCTCATATTCAAATTTTCTTTCAGAATGAGTCTAACGGTTTCTTTATCTAAATTTAACTCTTCAGCCATCATCCTCACTGTTAGCTGCCTGTTTGAACAAACCAAATTCTTGACCTTCTGGATATTTTCATCTGTCCTGTGGATGACCGGGCGACCACTTCGTGCATCATCTCGAACATCTTCCCTCCCTTCTTTAAACCTTTTGTGCCAGTCGAAAACTCGAGCCCTTGACATAACTTCATCCCCGTAAGCTTCTTTTAAAAGATGGTGGGTCTCACTTGCAGACTTGTTCAATTTTACGCAAAATTTTATAGTAATCCTTTGTTCTAAATAGCGATCACTCATTTTGGCATTAAATGACACCAGAACATTTGCAGATGACAAGTGTAAGGGGAAGACAGAGGGACCAATCTCTATAGGACTGTAAACATAACCAAGTCGTTATTCTTGCTTCTCTGGAAGCCTTACCAGGAAAAAGTAAATTCAGTGTTTTTCTGAGTTTTCGCCCTTAGCACCTAGTACAGACTGAGGAGGCTCATGGGGCCAAAGAGTAGATGCAAAACTGGGCAATATTAAATTCCCTACAACCCACGTCTGTGTCCAGCCAGCGCACACAGCTCTGCCACTGAGTTTGCAAATCAGTCAACCAGGTCGTCTTGATTCCGCGGTCCTTACAAGTCTATAGGCATTAAAACAAGGAGAGCTGCAACGCTGACGTACAACTGCAAGGACGCCCCAAATCGGCTGAACCCGTAGTCGCCAAACCTACCGCAGCAGCCCAGAACTCGCCTGCTCTAGTCCCAGGAGATTGGCCCGCGCATGCGCAATCCCCTCCCCACGAGTTAGGCTGCGCGCAGACGCAGTGTCCGCTCGCGCGGAGTCCCGCCTCCGCCTCGCCACACCCCAGCAGGCCCTCTTCAGTGCGCGTGCCCGCCCGCTTAAAAGTCGGCGGAAAGAAGGGCGGGGAGGAAGGCTGAGGGGAGAGAGGGTACCTCCGGGCGCCACGGTGCATTGTGGGAAGGAGGCGGCAGCGTCCCGGGCGGGCGGGAGGTGCACCAGCGGCGGCGGCGGCGGTAAATCCTCCCGGCCGCTCACAGCACTGTGGAGCCGAGTCCCCAGGCCGGCCTCGGACCGCGCGCCCCTCCTGCCCCTCGCGGCTTCTCGCGCGCCCGCCCCTCCCCCCCCCGCGCCGGCCTTGCGGAGCCGGCCGGCCGGCCTGGCTCCCCTCCCCGGCCCCGACGGGCGGGCGGGCTGCCCTGAGGAGGCGGGGAGGGGAGGACTGGGCCGGCCGGCGGGCGGGCGACGATGCCGAACTTCTGCGCGGCCCCCAACTGCACGCGGAAGAGCACGCAGTCGGACCTGGCCTTCTTCAGGTTTCCGCGGGACCCGGCCAGGTACGCGCGGCGCGGAGCCGGCACTTGGGCCCACCTGCACGGTGCGCGCTGCCGGCTGCGGGGTCCGGGCTGAGGGGCGTGGGGAGAGCCTTGCGCTGTCGTCGGCCCCAGCCTCGGACCGCGGCGAGCGGACGCGTCTTTGGAGCACGTGCGGCGGCCGGGGATCGGGCCGGAGGCCGCTGGAGGTGGGCTGTCGCCCAGTTTGATTGCTGTGTGACCTCAGGTGTTTCTTTTTCCTCTTTGGGCTTTGGTTTTCTTAGCTGTCAAAGAGGGACTAGGACTCTGGTCGTGGTCGTTGGGGCCCTTCTTTCTCTTTGCCACCCCCTGCCCCAAGACAGTGCCTGTCACTGACTGTCCGGAGTCTGGCAGCCTCCTTTGATCTCGAGTCAGGCCGCGAGCAGTTCCTTCGTGGGACTTGTCATTGCTCAAAGTTCAAATTCAGGCTTTGACCGTTATTCATTATCTCCTTTGGTTATTGTGAGGACCGCAGGGAATACACGAGCGAGCGTGAGAATTGGTATTTGAAAGCCCTTCGTTGAGGTAATCCCAAACTGGATTTGTATTTAGGGCGTAGTAGAGTAAGGATTGTGTGAAAGGCTCTCTTGTTCAGTCGTTTAAAAAAAGTAGTGCATCCTACTGTGTGTCGGGTACTTATATTAAGTGCTGAGAACTTAGCGGTGAATGGAACTGTCATTGCTTATAGAAAGTGCATAAACTCATTCAGGAGAGCAGATGTATACTACTCCTTATCCAACAAATACTTAAGGCCTGCTATATGCTAGGAACTGCTGTGAACTCAGGTGGATAAAATGAGCAAATGAAAATCCGTACCCCAAAGGAGATTATACTCTAGCAGAGGTTGGGGAGATAGACAAATAAATATATACAGTATTGTGTCAAATGGCAGTGAATACCATAGAGAAAAATAAAGCAAAGGTCGAAGGGGATCAGGAGAGGCACAATTGCTTTTTTAAATAGCATAGAGGGCCACATTAAGGAGGTGAACTTAAGGTAAGAGATCCAGCCATGCTATCTTGGAGAACATTCAGGACTCTGGAAACAGTGCAAAGGCAAGGAATGCTTACTGATGGGACTAAAAAGGAGGGACATATTGCATGGGAAATCATAGTCCATGGAAAACATTCTCGTATTTATTCGGAGTGAGATTTATGAATTAGAGCAGAAAGATTCCTAATTTAACAGGATGACTGAATGCTTCTTAAACTGAAAAGAAGCAAAGATGAGAAACCAGGAAGATCAAGTAAAAGCTCTTTCAGTAATCCGTATTAGTAAAAGTGGAGGTGGTAAATTGTTGCGTTAAGATAAGATTTGAAAGTGAATCCCTAACATTTGCTAATGGCGTGGATGTCAGTCCTGAGAGAAAAAGGGAGTCATGGATAATTCCTTAGATGTTTAAACAGAGCATTTACTGAGATGTGAAAGACTTGAAAAGTAGCTTTGGTGGAGGGATGTTAAAAATTTGATTTGAGACATGTGAAACTTGAGATTACTGATACTCAAAAATAGATATCTGTCTTGATAGTATATACAGAAATAAGCTTTTTAAAAAAGGTAAGTGGCTAATAGTTAAACGATTTAAATATAAAAACTATAACTATTAAAAGTCTTAGAAGAAAATAGACAAATCATCATGGGATTTGGCAGAGTCTTTGATATGAAACAACATGCAATAAAAGGTAAAACGCATAAATTTGAAAACCAAAGTTAAACTTTGTGTATCAAAAAACATTACCAAAAAATGGAATAAAAGATATTTGCAAATAAAACAACTGAGACCCTGGCCTTGTATCCAAAATATTTGAAGAACTTTTACAGTTCAGCAACAAAAAGACAACTCAGAAAAGGAGTAAAGGACTTGAATAGGTAATTCTCCAAAGAAGAGATACAGTACAAATGGTTAGCAAGCATAAAAGTTAAACATATGCTTTAGTAGGAAATTCAAATCAAAGCCACAGTGGTTAACTGTTAAGAGTAAAATTACCATATCACCCACCAATTCCAATCCTAGAAATATATACAAAAGAATTGCAAACTGGTACTCAAATAAAAACCAATATACACTGTACGTTCTCAGTAGCACAACTCACAATAGTCAAAAGACAGAAACAAACATCTGTCAATATATGATTGGATAAACAAAATGTATGTGGATACAATGGAATATTATTTGATAGTAAAAAGGATGCAGTACTAATTTATTCTACAAAATGAGTGAACTTGATACATGCTAAACAAAAGAAGTCAGATACACAAGATCATATATTGTATGATTCTTATTTACAGTATATTTCATATTCAGAATAGATCAGTCCCTAGAGAAAAAGATTGGTGGTTGCCAGGGGCTGGAGGAAGGAGGGAGTGTGGAACAACTGATTAGTGGATACAGGTCATTTCTGTCCATATGCAGTTGAACATTCTTTTTATTATACTTAGGGAGGTATGGTCTCTTGGAATTTACATCTCAAATGTGAAAGTTTGTAGATGTAGTTAATCTCCCTTGAAATGCTAGGATTTCCTCAATAGCAGTGGCTTTGAAACTTTTTTTTTTTTTTTGGTGGGGGTCATTGTTCCCTTTGAGAATTTTAAGAGCCCTTATTAAAACATCTTTATTGAGATATAATTCATGTACCGTAAAATTCACACATTTAAAGTGTATGATTCAGTGGTTTTTTTGGTGTGTTGCATTCTTTAAGTTTTAATGAAGTATATATAACAAAGTTGGTCATTTTAACTATTTGCAGTATTTATTTTTGTCATTCTAGAGATTAAACTCAGCTGTCTGCATACTAGGCAGCATGCTCTACCACTGAGTTATACCCCAGCCCCATTTCAACCATTTTTTTTTTCATTTCAACCATTTTTAAGTGTACAATTCAGTGACATTAGTTATATTGATAGCATTTTCCCCCCATCATCACTATTTTCAAAACTTCCATTATGCCAAGCAAAAACTCTAACCATGAAGCAATAATTTCCCATTCCCCTGCCGATAGTCTTTGGTAAACTCTAATTTACTTTCAGTCTCTATGAGTTAATTTGCCTGTTTTCAGGCATCATCTTAGTGCATGCTGTTGGTTTCAGAAATCTGTTTTTCAGCTTATTATGGTAATATGGGCAATAATGTTCTATGTGCAAGGCCTTCAAAGATTAAGAATTTAAAAATAAATTTAATGGTAGCAAGATGGGAAATTATTTATAGTAAAAGTTTTTATATTTAGTATTTGGATTTTGAAACAAATGTTTATAATTAAAATGTACAACTGTGCAAAAAATTATGGAAAACTAGGAATCATTATTGAGTTATAATACTTCTTGGTTGAATAAGAAATGCTGCATAGTTGTGTGATTTGACCTTAGGTTTGAAATCAGTATGTTGGGATTTTAGAGTAAAGGGAGTAGTAAAGTGTCATTGTGGGAAGGGAGGCAGTGTTATGATACAAGAGAATGTTGTTAGGTAATTACGAATATGTTTTCAACTTTGTGACACTTTTTATTCATGACAGAATTTTTATTCTTAGAAGCTTAGAATGAAGGAAAGATCTAGTTGTGACCTTTAGCAAATTAGTTAACATTTCTGCTCGTTGGAGGTACATGTGCACAAGAGGGATAATAGTAATACTCACCTTTGGAAAGGACTTAGAATAGTATCTGACTTATAATAAGTAGTTAGTAAGCATTATTATTATTTGTTTTTCTGTAAATCTTTAAGTACCAAGAGGATATGGACTCTTTTTTTGTACTGGGGATAGAACTCAGACCTTGTGTTTGCCAAGCAGGCACTTACGCTGCTGAACTAAACTCCCAGCCCAGATACGGACTTTTTATCTTGTTCAGATATAAATATTTTGTGTGCATTACATTGTGTAGACACATTCCATATTATTCATTGGAGCTTGCAATCTAGTTAGTGTATATCATTGCAAATAATAAAGCATGTTCATAATAAGGCAAATGAGTGCAACCTTCGTGCTTCTGCAAGAAACTCTAATTTATAGAACTTCTACCTGCAAATTTTCTGCAATATTTCATTTGCTTAAGTTGAAATACTGAATGGAATTTTATGCTGTTGGCCTTATGAGTTGTTCAGCTTTTCACTTGTAGTGCTTATGGTTGACTCCTCTCTGGCGTTAGGATGTCCCAGGGCTTGGAAGACCTAGGTTTAAATTGTAGTTTTGCTGCTGGTTTTGGACATGACTTTGAGCAAACTATTTGCTATGTCTTTAATGAAGAGTTTATATTAAGTGATTTTTCAGGTCTCTTCTGTCATTTTGTTATTAAGCAACTTCTCCAAATTATATTCTAGGAGAGAACAAAGGCAAATCCATATGTATTTGCCTTAAAACCAAATGCTAAAATTTAAATGTTAAGCTTATATTCCATAATTATATTTTGGGTTTTCTTATAGATGCCAGAAGTGGGTGGAGAACTGTAGGAGAGCAGACTTAGAAGATAAAACACCTGATCAACTAAATAAACATTATCGATTGTGTGCCAAACACTTTGAGACCTCTATGATCTGTAGAACTGTAAGTAATAGAAGAGTTTGGATTCTCTCTTACTCTGTTTAATTGGGAATGTAATGTATATATTTATTAATTGAAAACTGTTTCCCGCCACTTTGAAATGAAGATAAATCATCCAATATCTATTTTGTTATTAAAATACTGAATTTTTTCTTTTACCACTACCCCCATTCCTGATGCTTTATTCCTACTCACGAGCCGTAACTACATTTAAACTTATAGAAAATTCTAAATGAATATAACGGTGTATGTTTAAGATAATTTTGAAGCAATTTCTCTAGAGGTTTTTTATGAGTGACGTCTTTCTTCATCTAGGAATGATGCTTTTTGCTTTCATGTTTTAGTATGTGCTCTTAGAACCAACACTCAGTTTTTATGTGCTAAATGCAAAAATAAACAAGTACAGGTAATGTGAAAAAACATTTCTATCGGTAATTTGCGGTTTCATGACCAGACCTTTCCTTTTCTGGGCCCCAGTTTCTAATGAACAAATTATATTAGATAAATTCTGAGATCTTAAAATTTTTAACTGCCTGGAATTGTGTTATTGCTGTAATTCATAAAAGGAAAAAATAGGGCAGATTTAATTGAAATGAAGCAAAAATGAAACATTAATAACTAGTAAGGAGCAAAGTTTTGTTAAACAAATACTACTCAGATAATGGGATAGACATAAACTTGATTTGAAGATACGCTATCTATTGTTATGCAGCAATTTATTTTGATATTTTTTTCAGATACATTTTGCAGAGGCATCAGAACACTAAAGAATGATTGGGTTATTTTATTTCTCAAAATTAATTGAAGCAGATACTTGTGAAGTCATTTGGGAGGTGAGCCAATTCCGGTTCAACGAATATTTGAGGGATATTTTTGCCTTGCTTTGGTAAGAGTGTAGCAATGATCAACCAAAATAAGAGATTTCATATGTTTAAAAGGCAAACTGCTTTTATGCTCTTGACCTTAAGTAAAAATATCCCAAATTATTATTCTGAATAAGCCATATACACTTTTGCATTTTTACTTCAGTAAGAATAGTTTTTTAATTGGATACTTCCAACCAAATTAGTGTGAAAAATTTGAAATTTTATATTGTTTAATCAGAGGATGGAACAGAAAGAAGAGCTAGTGGTTTTTTAAATTTCCAAATGATTCTTCAGTCTCACATAAATTAGCACATATATGAAAAAATATATACAAGATTAAATTTCAAAAGAAGATTAGATATTAAAAGCTGAATTATCTGATCTCTAGATCCAGTATTTAATAAAGTTTTTGGCTTAATAAAGCCAAACTAATAAGTTTGGCATTTAAAATCTTATTAGTTAACATTCATTATTAGTTTGGCCAAAGCCAAATATTTTGTCTCTGATGCTAGAATAAAATGAGTACCTTAAATCAGCAAGTTAAAGATTAAATCTTGATCCTGAGTTAAATTATTCATATGAAAGTTGGATGTAACCTTTTTGGTGCATAGGCTTAAGATCAAAAACATGTTTTTCATTCTATATTTTTTGATCTTTGCTTAATTAGCCTACAATAGCAAATTAGAATTTTAAAGTGCGTTAAAATGGCTTATCCCTCTCCTTGCTTAATAATTGCTAAGATACGAAGAGTTAACTGTGTGTTTGTATATTTTTGTTTAGTTTTGAGACTTTGGCTCACTGGGAAAGAGTAGAAGCTTAGAGTGTCATGGGTTTTGCTTCCCTCAGTAAATGTGTCTCCTAACCAAGTCCTGATTCAAACTCTGTGGTAGTCTCAAGATCACTAGCCCGGCATTAGAAACTGAGTGTTACTGAGAAAGATTTTAGCTGGGGATGGTGGTGCATACCTATAAGCCCAGCATTCTAAGAGACTGGGGCAGGAGGATGACAAGTTCAGGCACAGCCTGAGGAACTTTGTAACGTAGCAAGACTCTGTCTCAAAATGTTGAAGCAGAGGGCAGAGTTAGAGTTTTGCTCAGTGCCAAGGCCTGGGGTTTAATCCCCAGTGACTAGAAGAAGAAGAAAAAGAAATCAAATTTCCTTTGTGTTTTTTGATGCATACAATTAAACTAGAAAGTACTTTGAATAGAAATTCTTCCCTAGTTAGCAACTCCTTGGATAAAACTCAAGATAGTTCTTTCTTTTTAGTTATGTTTTCCCTTCAATTTCCCTGTTTCCCTTCTGGGTGAAAAAAGTTAGGAAGAGATGCTATTTTCGTTTGGCATATACTTTGAGCATGCTTTAACAGTTAGCTTTGAAACAGTCACTACTCTTAAGATAGCTATTTTTTTTTTAAGCAGGGTTTTACTATGTAGTTCACTTTGGCTTTGTACTCACTTTGTAGCCTAGGCTAGCCTTGAACTCACAGCATTCTTCTGCCTCAGCCTCCCAATTGATAGAATTTTTTTTTTAAATGATTTTTTTTTTTTTTAAATCTTCATTTTGTCTTTTTTTTTTTTTTTTTTTTTTTTTGAGTACCAGGGATCAAACTCATGACCTTGCACTTGCCAGGCAGGTGCTTATGCCACTGAGCTAAATCCCCAGCTCCCAATTGATAGAATTACAGGTATGGGCTACCACACCTGGCAAGATAGCTTTTTAAAATGAAAGTGTGTTTTGCTTTTTCACTGCAACTTCAAGAAGTCAGTCCCTGTTTCTTTGGACTAGATGGAGGAATATAATAGCAGTTGATCATCTGTTATTCACTTAAACGTCTTGTAATACTCTCTGAGCTGGCTATGAAAGACTGGTAAAATCTGCTAGATATTGATCCAGCTTCTAGCTAGGTTGGATTAGATTAACAGGAAGTAAGGTAGAGAATGATCATCTTTAATGATAAGATCATTAAAACTATGGGAAATTTAAAAATACCCGGATTAGTGTTGTCAAATCAGTCTACTGTGTTCTTTTCTTTTTTAACATAACATAAAAATGTAACTAGGTACATCACTTGTGGTAGGAAATGATTTCAAGTGATACACAAATCAGTTTTTATTCTAGCAGTTTTGTAATGTGTTAAAAATATAACCAGCTCATCAAAGATATTATCCTTTAGTTTTTATTGTGTAAGAAATGATAATTAAAACAGTGAACAAATTATGTTAAAGTACAGATGCTGGTATAACTGAAAGGGCAAGCATGGTAATTATTAGTATGTAAATAATTTCACTTTGGGAAATGTTGATTTAGTCAATATGTACGTCTCATTTAGAAGAGGAAACTGGAGTCCAAAAAGGAAAACCAATTGACCTCATGTCTATTAGTGAGATGTTGGTAGAGTCTGGACAGTTCCTATGTCTCTTTTGTTCAGTGCAGTGTTACTACTGTTGAGCCTTAATGTTTCTCAGTAACAAAAGTGGAGTGAACAGGTAAGGAGGAGGGTAGCACTGTTACAGAATATATAAGAGCATAGGTTATTTGGGTGAGTTGTGTATCCTATAGATTTGAGCTTATGGAAGGATGGAATAGATTAAATTCCTGGGAGGCTGAATTAGAAATATATATGCAAAATTCAAAATATATATACTTACCGATCAGTTCAGTTTATTAATTTATAGCATTAAGACTGCCAGCAAGGCAAATGCAAAAACAGAAAGACTTTGGATTTCATGCAGCTCGAAAAAAAAAAACAAAAAAACAGAAAGACTGACCTAAATTGATATCTGTATAATTTAGAGCTACAATTGAAGAAATATTAGAAAAATTATTAATGTAGAATTTTCTTTTCTGAAAGATCATCTGGAAAATTAACACATTTTTCTTTTTCAGAGTCCTTATAGGACCGTTCTTCGAGATAATGCAATACCAACAATATTTGATCTTACCAGTCATTTGAACAATCCACATAGTAGACACAGAAAACGAATAAAAGAATTGGTATGTCTGTACTTTAAAACTTCTCACTTTTGCATAATATTGTGAAGTTAAGTATTGGTGCATTTATGTTAAAAATTGATCCAAGTACTTCTCTATATCGAAAGTAACATAATGGGGAATGAATGCTGTGATTGTTAAGTAACCTGGGTATGAAATGATTAGCCTATTTTATTATTACTTAAGTTAAAATGTCTCCTTCAGATTTAGCAAGTTAAAACTCACTGTTTGGGCCAAAGCATGCTGTTCATTACAGGCCATCAGCTCATTGCCTTCTTGGGATTGGGTATGAGTAAAGGAAAGGCTACCTTTGCTTCATAAGTAAGGAAAATACAGCTGAGGTACGGTTCCATAATTCACAAGGAGATAAAGAAAAGCATCGAAGTTGATATGGATGGTTTCAGAGATAGGGATTTTGTCACTGTTAAATATCAACAAGATTTACTTTTTTTGAGATGTGGGAAACCTGGAATTGAACTCAGGCAGGTGCTGTGCTGCTGAGCTATATCCCCAGCCTTGACAAGATTTAGAAAAAGGTTTAAAATCTTTAAATATGGTATAATTTATACATGTTTTTATATACCTTTGATATCTTTGAGTTCTGATGTTAAAAATCTATTTTTTATTGACCTTAGAAGGGAACAAAATTAAATTACTCAGCATGGCTTTTGTTCTCATTACCACTGGCAACATCCTTATATTGTACTGTTTTTCCTTTATCATCCACTATTACCATTCACATTCCTTCTCTACCTACTGGTATATACACACTAGTGTGTTTGATATATGTCAAATTAGTCTACTTACTGTGTTCTTTTCTTTTTTAACATAACATTTATTTAACTTTCTATGTTTACTTTTTATATTTAGATCTTTGATCCATTTGGACTTTGAAAGTATGATATCCAATAGGAATTAAACCTTTTCTCTTTATAGAAAACTTTTCCAACATGGTTGGGTTAGTTAGCTTCCCATGGTTGTTACTAATACTTGAGATAAATCCCTTAAAAAATACAATTTTGGCTTGTCATTTCAGAGGTTTCAGTTTGTGGTCATTTGTTTGAGCTTGTATTGAGGCAGTGCATCATGGTGGGAAGCACATAGTTGAGAGAGCTGCTCACTTCATTAACGTATCTACTTCAAAAGCATGCCCTCAATAACATAAATATCCAAACGATAATAGTGGTATGTTAATTAGTTCATCCCCTCTTGCATTAGTATAAAATGTTGCTTCTGTTATATATTGAGTTTAATGCAAGGCTGTTTCTGGGTCTGTTTCATGCAGTTATTTCTCTGTTTACTTCTGTACCACCCTGTTTTTACTGCTGTGGCTTTGTAACCTAACCTTACTTTCAAACAGTGATTGTTCAACTTTTCTTTATCAAACCGTTCTTAACTTTTATTCCTCCATATTAATTTGAGAATCCTATTAGTCAAGATATCCTAGAAATGCAAAATTTTCAGTATAATGCTTTGAACAGACATTTTTGTTAGTCTCATCCATTAATTTAAAAACTCAGCTGGACATTTAGCTCCACGGTATAAATGCCTGCCTGGCAAGTGCAAGATCATGAGTTTGATCCCTAGTACAAAACAAAACAATAAAATAGCAGTGAAATAATGGTAATCACTGACAAAACTAAATACTGGTTCTTCATAGAGGTTATTAATACTTTTAACAACAAAAAAAACTAGAAAAAAAAGGGTTTTTTCCCCTGATGTTAGTGTTGGTACTGCATTTCAAATACACTCCTCCTTTCTGGTGAAAGGCCTTAGATTATTTTTCATTGTCCTGTTCTTTTTCAACAACCACATTCTCCTCTGTTTCACCCTTACAATCCATAGCTCCACTGGAGCCTTCCTTCTGGCTAAATGTTTCAAATCATTCTGCTAGGTCTCCACTCTTAATATCCAACATAGATCTGGGCAAAAGCCTTCAAATAGTAACCATGCCACTGTCCCAACAGTAGACTACATTGAAATTTTTCTGTCACCCAGGTAATATCTACACACAAGAAAAATGCAGACCAACTTAGTGCCAAAGTACAACATATACCACCTGGGATCCAGCACCCAATGCATTTCTTCTCAGTATAAGCCTCCTGTGCTTCATCTCAACTAGCATTTCCATCAGTACTTTGATTTTCCAGGCTCTGACCAGCGACTTCCGTAGTTTGTAATATATGGGGGCTGTCTCTTTGCCGATCTCTCAGAATCTTTCTAAATTAATTCCCAAGGTTCTTAAGCCACATGGCCCAGCAATGGAACAGCTGTACCACTCTTGGAACCAATTTTATTGTAGCTAAGGGTATATAAGGGAAAAGATGTGATACAAGACCTATAAATTATAGGATTATTTTATAATACTCACCCAAAGAGTCAAATACAGAAGAATGCAGTAATGTACTAGCGACCCAAAGAATCTAGCCAAGATCCTGAATCCCAAAGCAATGTCCTGCGTAAGTTCAGCTGAAGATCTAGAGCCCATGGCAATGTCCTGACAAGTCCAACTGGAGGCCTGGAGCCCACAACAATGTCTCATGAAAGTCTGTATCAAGGATCGGCACTGAGAAGACCAGTGATAGAAGCTAGAAAGTCCTGCTGGAGTCAGGAAGCAGTGCTCAAAGTAAGGGTTAGAACTCCTCCAAAGAAAGACACAGCCATCCTCAGCAACAGTGAGGGCCCAAGCTCCTCTGATGATAAGAACAACAGAGTTCATATAAGAAAGGCAATATGACAAGCTTCTCCAGAACAACCAACAACACACCATCTTCCCCTCCAGTTCTCTCTCTCTTTCTTTCTCTCTTTTTTTTTTTGCTGTTGGCAGCAGTGCTCAAGTGGGCCATCCACACCCAGAACCAGGCTGACTCAACTTCAGCTGAGTGTTACAAGTTAACCATTAGTTAATCCACTACAGTGAATGTGTACTTTATTCTTTTGATTACTTTGTTAAGTATATTAAGGTTCTTATTGGTATAAAGCATAAATTCTGGTTGAGGTTGTTTCCAACAATTTTTGATGAACTTTTTTTTTTTTTGTCTTTTTCCTTTTTATCGGTACCATAGATCGAACTCAACGACCGCCTGCTTGCAAGGCAGGTGCTTATGCCGCTGAGCTAAATCCCCAGCCCCTTGATGAACTTTTAAAATTATTAATCCTAATAGTCTGTTGAATTTTCTGTACAACTGATTTTGTCATCTACAAATAAAATTGTCTTATTGTGATTCTTTTTAGCTTTTTCTGTAGCCTGTTTAGTTACTGTTCCTTGGGTTGTGTTAAATAGCTCCAGTGATGTTACATTGCTTTTCCTCTTTACATATGATGTTTGTTTATCAAATTTAGGGAATTCTCTTCTAGCCCTGTATTCAAGATTTTTATTGGATCTTATTGAACTCATCAAATGCTTGTTTTGAACCTATCAAGCAGAACAATTCAGTTTTTTCATTCTTTAGTGAGTAACATTGATGGATTTTCTGATGTCAGACCATCTTTGAATTCTTCTGATGAAATCTAATCAATTATAAAAAGTTAGTTTTATATAACATTAGATTTGATTGTTCAATATTTGGGATTTTGCATTTTCTGGTATGTGCTTACCTAAATCTAGTTTTGATACCACAATTGTACTGACATCACATCATAACTGAGTTGGATACCACTTCCAATTTTTTTGTTGTTGTTCCCTTAATTGTTCTAGAAAAGTTTCCATAATGCAGATCTGCTCTTGAAAGTTAACTAGAGTTAGGACTAGGTAAATCGTCAGAGATTTGGAATGTTGATTTTGATGTTATTCTAATTCCTTGGATTTCTCTTGTTTCCAAGAGTTTATGCTTATCATCTCAGACTTTTGAGATGAAATTAGTCCAAATTATTTTAAGTCTTTTCAAAGAGGCGATAATTTTGTCCATGATTGCTATCCTTGTAAGCAGTTTTACTGATTTCTTCTTGATTTGGAGGATTTAATTTTTTTCTAGTATCTGAAATGGTTATCTTAAATATTTGTGTTGGATTGAACCCAGGGCTTTTATATTGAGCTACACTCTTCAGCCTGCTTCCCTTTTTTGAGTCAGGCTCTTACTGAATCACTGAGTTAGCCAGGTTGGGCTCAAACTTGGCAGTTATCCTGCTCCAGGCTCCCAAGAATGCACCTTCACAGTAGGTTCAGCTCATGTTTATGTGTATTTCTACCTCTCTTAGTAATGCAGTAGTTTCACTCTCTAGCTGTTTGTTCTTTCAGTCCAGTCCTCTAATAAAATTTCTCTGTGGTATTTTGCACCTGTTACTTTCTTTGTAAATTGTCCAACTGTTTATACTACACATTTTTAGGATCAAGTCAAACAGAGCCATTGGTTAGTGCCTTGTGTTTAGAGTGACATCATAGTTGCTGTGTAACTAACTCATTGACAATATCTACTCTGCCTTTGGTTTTGTTGTAGAAAGTTTCCATCTCTGGCTTCCATTTTGTCAAAGTTTCCCTATCAGTATTTCCATCATGGTGCAATGTTGACAACAGTACCAGTTTATTTTTCTTTGCTATGTGTGAGGCCAATGTAAATCTTTCTGAAATCCAAAGATTGATCCTACTTACAGTTCCTAGACTGGTCAACTTGTGCTGTATTAGCAAATGTAACATCAATTGGAAATGGTGAACCAATTGTCAAATGTCACATTCTGATTAGTTTGAGAGATGGGAAAAAGCAAATCTGTGCACAATATCATTTGGTTTATTACTGTATGAATAAGGACCTGATGACTGAGACGACCTGATGGCTGAAATAAATGTCTAAATTGAAAGCATAACATTTACAAGGGCATACATTTTTATGCAGTATTTTGACCCAACACTTTCCATAAGTCTTTTCCATTCCCGTGATTACCATGAAAAATCACTATGAAGTATAGCAGACCTATGAATGCTTTTAGCTGAGTCAAGTGAGGTGTCATAATAAATACATTTCTGAACACGGCTATTGGTGAATATGGAACATTTTACTTGTATCTCAGCTTTTGCTTATTTCACAGCATCTTGTAGCAATTTGTCTGTTGCAATTTTTGTTTAATGTTTTCTTTTTTTTTTTTACAACAAGAATAGAATTTATTGGTATTTCAGCCATATTGACAAATAATTTTTCAGGATGCTTTATCAAATATGATTTTAAAAACTTTTATTACTACATATTTTCAGTACATAATGATTATACTCATAGGAAATTAATGTGTGTATATACACATCTAAACTCTTTTTACTTCCCTTTTCCTTCACCATCAGATATTTAAGCTTGTGTGTCTGATTTATTTCACTTATCATTCTGGTTTTCAAATGTCTTTTGCGCCATCTAAAGCTTTACTATAGTTTTATAGACTTACTCTATTTCCTTCCTTTCTTTTATTTTAAAGGGAATAAAACCAAGCAAAATAAAAAAGAATAAAGCATTCAAAACAAAAGTCTGTTGCAATTTCCAACATTGAATGGCAGTGCTGGTGTTCTGTCCAGTACATTTCATTCCTACCATGACTCTCACTGTAATTTCAGATCTGGTTCTAACATTGGATTATTTCATTTGGTTGCATGACCATTTCACATTTTGACTAGTCAAATAAGTATTCACATTGCTATTTTCTTCATGATCTGAATCAAGGAGTTCTGCATTTCCTGTGTCTGTATCCGTTGGTTCTTGCTCCATTTTACTGGCATAGGAACTTTGTCTCACATGGCCAACATCAAAGTTGTCACCCTATCATCATCCTTTCATACACTCTTCTTAATGAAAACATGTATTTTACAATAATAGATTACTTTTATCATCCATGCATGAGTAATCTGATGATTCACTTTTGACTACCTCCAAAATTTGCAAATCTGGTTTTTCACATGCCATTGTGCAGAATTGAGCTATTTCTACTAGAAAAATCAAAAGAATACCTCTTTTAAAACTAGTCAAAGAATGATGTGGGTGTATTATACCTTCTGTGATACTCAGGTAAATATACCCAAAAACTGTTTCATAATGTGGATATAAATCCTGGCTTGCCACTTTGCCTTTAGTTGTACCAAATGAATAAGTAGAAAGAGTGCTTCTTGTATCCCTCAGGAAAAGGTACAGAGACACATAGCTGGCCACTATTACTCTAAAATAAAAATCTATAGTAGAAACGTAAAAGGTGTGTCTGGCACCTTCTGTTATGCTTGGATGGCTAATATTTTGTGATATTCTTTTTTTTTTTTTTGTACTGGGATTCGAACTCACAACCTTACACTTCTAGACAGGCACTTGTGCCACTGAGCTAAACCCCCAGCTGTAGTATTCCTTTTATTTAATGTAGAATTAACTTTTGTTTTTAATTTCTAGACATGGATTTATTTTTTTTAAACCATTTTATATTTTCAAATGTTGCTAAGTGGTACATAGAAGGTACTCATAATGTATAAAATGTTCTTTCGTATTTTTTTGCATCTTTTAATCCTGGTGACAGTTTGATGTTATTCCTTCTGGTGGTCTGCTTTTCTCCATCAAAGTTTTTACAATTTTTTTCCTTATATTTGATATTTAAAATTCTGTATCTAAATAGAATTGCTTTTGTCCAACCTCTTGACCATTGTATATCTGAGGACTTAATCTTTTAATTTTTATTGTAATATTTTTTTTTTTTGCAGTGCTAGAAATCATGCTAAGGGCATGACATATGCTAGGCAAATGTTATAACCATGGGGCTATATTCCCAGCCCAGGTCTTAATAATATCTTTTAAATTCTGAGAAATCATCAGTTTTCATTTTTTCATGCATTTCTTCTATTATTTCTATTTTTCTAGGACTGTGTACAGATAGTTGCCAACATACAACAGTGCACCATATTAGCTCTCTTCTTAGTGATATGTACCAGGAATGAGGCATTTAGTCACTTCCTGTCCTATAGCTCTTCATTTCCCTCTACTCTGCCCATCAGGGGATCTCAGATAACTTCACAGCAGGCACTCATGCAATTTGCTGTCTTTGGAACTAGGTAGCCCACCAGATGAGGGAAGTACTAGCTTGATATTTTCTATTATTAGAGCTGTCCAGCAAGTACCCTGCTCTATTCAGCTGCTGGCACTGTTAGTCACCTACTACAGAGTAGGAATAGGGTAGGTAATGATCTAAGCATCACAGAGCATTGGAGGGAGATTAAGGACAGTTATAAAGTTCTTTCTTAGTCTAACCTTGTGTGTAGGTTATCAGTGCATACACTATGCTATGCATTCATTTCCATGCTGCCACTCTGTTGCCTTCTTCTTCCCAGGGATTTCTCACCATTTTGTGTTAATTTATGTGATTCAGAACCTCCTTCTTATGTAGTATCTACAAGATGATATTGGGATGCAAGATGATTTACATCCTCTTGAATTTGATCCCATATGTCATGGTGGGCTTCTATGCATTTTCTTATCCAATGAACACCTGTAACCCAAAGTTAGAATGATTTAGTTATAAAGTGTAATGGTTTAGTGTTTCCTGTCTAGGAAGAAAAGATTTTTATAAACTAGACATCATTAGCAAATTGCTATTCTGATTTTTCCATAATCTGTCTGACAGATGTATTCTGTATAAAGAATTTATGCTCTTGAAGAATAAAATTTAGTTCAAATTAGGCTTTTTATTTGTGAGCTTAAGATGATATATTAGAGATCTGTTTTCTTAAAAGTTTTTTTTCCCCCTTGTTGTTTAGAGTGAAGATGAAATCAGGACACTGAAACAGAAAAAAAGTAAGTGATAGTGTTAATGACTCAGCTTCTGAATGCCTTTTAAAAAGGCCTTGACCTGGTAAGGACAAATAAATATGTTTTATGTCCAAAAGCTACCATAAGAATGGATGTTAGAGTGTGGTTAGCTTTGTCCTGTGGTCCAGAATTAATCTCAGACTAAAGTCTTAATTTGGCTTGTGTTTTCTAAATGCTGTTGTGCCACACATTTTGTTATGTGCAGGCCTCAAACAGTTACTCCTCTCTTCTATGTGCTCTCAGTGTGGTAGGCATGGCAGACACACAGACTGTCCCAGTATAGAGAAGGAAGGGCAGCAATAGGGTATGCATTACATCTCTGTCAACCCAACTTGGGATACGTAAGACCTTGGTGAATGTTCAAGGAATAAAAGCTGTGGGGCACTTGGCATATTGGGCATAATGATCACAACAGCCTTTGTAGGTCCTGATCCTGAGCTGTGTCACTGAAGGATAAGGACTAGAAGTAGTTGTTGTTCTTCTTGTCAATTACTAATATTCCTCTTGTATCACCTCCTATTTTGCTGTCTTTATTATTAACATAACCTTTTACTGATGTTACATCATCCTTATTTATTAATTCATTTAATTATTTATAATAGCTCTTTTATAAAAACACTAACTCCTCTTTTATGATGAGGAGATATGAACTCAAGTGAAAAAGAAAGGAAAGGTATTCAATACAAAAGTGAAGTGGCATGAAACAGGGTGCCAAGTAGGGGAAACCATACTCATTTCTGATAATCAGAAATTTCAGGACTGTAAGCTGTTAGCAGTCAGAATAATTGAAGGGTTTGTAAGTACAGTGGTGCCTTGGTTTATGAACTCAGTTCTCTCCACAGTTTTGTTGCAAACTGAACTGGACAAGAACTGAATCAAACTTTCCTGTAAGGTTAACATAAAATATAAGCATTGAATTCAACTAAAAAACTCATCCAACTCAGTTTGCAACAGAATCATGGGAAGACTAAAGGTACCACTCTGACATGAATGTCAGGCCCATGTTATATAGGACACTGTATTAGAGTAAGAAGGGTCACACTGCAGCCATGAAGATCAGAACACAAGGAACTTGTAAATAGATGACCTATACATGGAAAGATACCCAAAACAAGAGGGACTGACTTTTCATTTTCTGTGGTTTGTCTTAAGTGGCATCTTTCTGAAAAAACAAAAATAGTAGAATTGGTACTTGTTGCTGGGGATTTAGTTCAGTGGCATAAGTACCTACTTGGCAAATGCAAGGTTATGAGTTCAATCGCTGGTACAAAAAAAGAAAAAAGAAAGAATTAGTACTTGTTAATTGGAAGTGGGTAAGTAATGGAGGACAAAGAAAAGATAGAAAGAAAGGGAGTAAGACTGGCAGGCAATGTCTAGGATGACCTCTTCCTTTCTGGCTTGGGAAAACATACCACTCTGTGGTATGTGATAAACATAAGTGCCAGGAGGAATTAAGGAGGGATAAGGAAGTGGTGTTCCCTGCTCGTGCTTAAAGTCTGGTGAAGTTCTAAAAAGCATGGGATCCCTGGATGTATAGCTTATATGGAGTGTAGTCAGACTAGACTTTGTTTTATAGTTGGACAAAACTGCTTTTTCTGTCTGCTGCTTCGCTGGACTATTTCTGTTAAGAGTAGTGTCCTGCTATGTCTTCCTTATCCATATCATTATCAGCTATAACATCTCTGTTCTGAATTTTTCGTCTCCCACCCCCAGTGTCTTACTTTCTCATTGCTGAGACACAATATCTAATACCCACAACTGGAAACTATAGCCTATAGTGTGTAGAGGTTTCAGTCTATAGTCAGCTGGCTTTAAGGCAGAGTGGCCTGGCGAAGACTTGCTTATGGCTTGGCAGTGAAGCAGAGCCAGATCAAGGGAAGAAGGACAGAGATACTCTTGTAGACCATGTCCCCAGTGACTCACTTTCTTGAGGCTTTATCTCTCAACGTTGCATTTGGCTATAAACTCACTAGTGAATTAGTCTGCTGATAAATATCATCCCCTATGGTCTAGGTATCTCCCTGAAAATCCCACCTATGAGCATGTGAGGCTTTGGGGGACATCTAGATATATATCACAAAACCCAATTAATACATATTGATTTGATGGCTCTTTCTAATTTTAGTTTTAAGGATTAGGTTTTAACTGTGGTTCTCTTAATTTGGATTCTTTTCCTGTAGCTACCACTGATCTGTATGACTGAGCAGGACATTAAACCTGTAGAGCCTTACTTTTTCATCCACATATGAAGGGTGTAGGCTAAAAGGTCTAATAATCCTAAACATTACATAAATCTATGTTACACTGGTTTGTATGGTTGTCTCATGTCCTGTATAAAAATGTGTAGACTTTGGAGCCAGACAGACTTAGATTTGATTTCACCTCTGTCCTTCTAATTGCATTTATGTACTTGGGTAAATTATTTACTGTCCTTGTCAAGTGGATTGATACTATATGCCTAAAAATGTCAAGCACAGTGTCCTCAGTAAATCTTCTCACTTTTGTTTTCTGAGAGTATGGGCCATCTGTCATTGCTTTGAATAATATGTAAAATGCCTTGTTACGATTATAAAAAAAATTTTCTTTATTTACATATGAAATTAAAATGTTTTATGGTATTTCCCACTGGTATCTTTATTTTAATCTCTGTGTCATACTCTGGTCCAGTAGATGCTCTGTGAATGTTAAATGAGTGTGGATTTTAAATATTTAGCAAATTGAAAAAGTAATTTTTTTGTTTTATACAATTGCTTACTAGTCTGTTTATAAAATTAACTCTTATGTTTTTCAGTTGATGAAACTTCTGAACAGGAACAAAAACATAAAGAAACAAACAATAGCAATGCTCAGAATTCCAGTGCAGAAGTGGTAGGCGATGAGCAGGATGAAGACATTTTACCTTTAACCCTTGAAGAGAAGGAAAACAAAGAATATTTAAAGTCTCTATTTGAAATTTTGATTCTTATGGGAAAACAAAACATACCTTTGGATGGGCATGAGACTGATGAAATTCCAGATGGCCTCTTTACACCCGATAACTTTCAAGCATTGCTAGAGTGCCGGATAAATTCTGGTGAAGAGGTCCTGAGAAAGCGCTTTGAGACCACAGCTGTTAACACATTGTTCTGTTCAAAAACACAGCAGAAACAGATGCTAGAGATCTGTGAGAGCTGTATTCGGGAAGAAACCCTCAGGGAAGTGAGAGACTCACACTTCTTTTCCATCATTACTGATGATGTGGTGGATATAGCAGGGGAAGAGCATTTACCTGTCTTAGTGAGGTTTGTCGATGAATCTCATAATCTGAGAGAAGAATTTGTGGGCTTCTTGCCTTATGAAGCTGATGCAGAAATTTTGGCTGTGAAATTTCACACTACAATAACTGAGAAGTGGGGACTAAATATGGAGTATTGTCGTGGCCAGGCTTATATTGTGTCCAGTGGATTTTCTTCTAAAATGAAAGTTGTTGCTTCTAGACTTTTGGAGAAATATCCCCAAGCTATCTACACACTCTGCTCTTCCTGTGCCTTAAACATGTGGTTGGCAAAATCTGTACCTGTGGTAGGGGTATCAGTTGCATTAGGAACAATTGAAGAAGTTTGTTCTTTTTTCCATCGATCGCCACAACTACTTTTAGAACTCGACAATGTGATTTCTGTTCTTTTTCAGAGCAGTGAAGAAAGGGGTAAAGAACTGAAGGAAATATGTCATTCTCAGTGGACAGGCAGGCACGATGCCTTTGAAGTTTTAGTGGACCTCCTGCAAGCACTTGTTTTATGTCTAGACGGTATAAATAGTGATACAAATATTAGATGGAATAACTGTATAGCTGGCCGAGCATTTGTACTCTGTAGTGCAGTGACAGATTTTGATTTTATTGTTACTATTGTTGTTCTTAAGAATGTCTTATCTTTTACAAGGGCCTTTGGGAAAAATCTCCAGGGACAAACTTCTGATGTCTTCTTTGCAGCCAGTAGCTTGACTGCTGTACTGCACTCACTCAATGAAGTGATGGAAAATATTGAAGTTTATCATGAGTTTTGGTTTGAGGAAGCCACAAATTTGGCAACCAAACTTGATATTCAAATGAAACTCCCTGGGAAATTTCGTAGGGCTCAGCAAGGTAATCTAGAATCTCAGTTAACCTCTGAGAGTTACTATAAAGAAACCCTGAGTGTCCCAACAGTGGAGCACATTATTCAGGAACTGAAAGATATATTCTCAGAACAGCATCTCAAAGCTCTTAAATGCTTATCTTTAGTGCCATCAGTCATGGGACAGCTCAAATTCAATACATCAGAGGAACATCATGCTGACATGTACAGAAGTGACTTACCCAATCCTGACACGCTCTCAGCTGAGCTTCATTGTTGGAGAATCAAATGGAAACACAGAGGGAAAGACATAGAGCTTCCATCTACCATTTATGAAGCTCTCCATTTGCCTGACATCAAGTTTTTTCCTAACGTGTATGCCTTGCTAAAAGTCCTGTGTATTCTTCCTGTGATGAAAGTTGAGAATGAGCGCTATGAAAATGGGCGAAAGCGTCTCAAAGCATACTTGAGGAACACTTTGACAGACCAAAGGTCAAGTAACTTGGCTTTGCTTAACATAAATTTTGATATAAAACATGATCTGGATTTAATGGTGGACACATATATCAAATTATATACAACTAAATCAGAGCTTCCTATAGATAATTCAGAAACTGTTGAAAATACCTAAGAAACTTATAAAGTAAGCTTTCTCTTATATTTGCTATTTGTTTGTAAAGAAAGCCACAAGGGATGTGTAAGCCACCTAATCACTGAGTATGTTTAGTCTCTAGGCCTGTCATTGAATATATTAGTCATTGATAATCTCCATATTTAAATGGCGCCTCTGAACTCATGATTCTGAGACCTGTCTGCTCTTCCAGAAGATAACCTTGCAAGTGCCATGCTTCACTTCGGCATGACCTCTGCTGGTGGCACTATGGAATTGTTTTAGTTAAGACGTTTTAGACAACACAGTTACTGTCACTGTGGATCCCTTTCAGGTATTGAGTTGTCAGTTTTTGAAAAAATGAATTTTGAGGTGATGTGGGAGAAAAGAATGCATTTTATAAAATGTTATGGTGAAGCCCATCATTGACTTGTGATTAGTAGCAGTTTTAAGTGTGTTATGAAAAATCTGTGATGGACAGTTAAAGGAATTACTAGAGAGAAGTTTATGAGCTCACCAGATTTCAGTGTAGATTTTGTCTTTATTAAATGAACTTAAGAGGTTACAGTTAAAGTTTGAATGAAAAAGCTTGCCATTTTATTCCACATCTGATTATTGCTGTTTACATTCCTTTGTTGAACCTACATCTTCATAAGCTTCTTAGCAGGTAAATTTGAACACTTCTGCTTCATGATCAAGATGGAATCAGAGGCCATCATACAGGCAACTGACTTGTCTGTTTTCTTATGTCTTTTTCCATGACTCTACTGCCTCGTCTTGATTTATAAGCAAAACCTGGAAAAGCTACAAAATGAATGTTTTGTGGTTTATCTAGAAATAATACAGAAAACATTGCTGTTATTTTTGGTGAAGAAAATTTTGTATAGTTTATTTCAATTAAATAAAATGTGAATTTTGTTTAAATTTCAAGTACATTTATTTTTGGTGGAGCCAAAACATTCTAGCAGTAAATTTTCTTAAGTTGTTATTTGGTAATAAGTTTTACAGTTTTCATAATTGAAGATAACTTTGTCTTTAATGGATTTTCAAGGGGTGTTTTTTTGTTTTGGTATGTGATTTACTAATTGAGGTATAGGAAAAGGCATTAAAATTATGAAATTACAAAATGCATGATTTGCTTAACTTTTTAAAAGTAATATATATACTGTACTATATGGCTCCTGATATAAATTGTCTAGGTTTATTGTTGTAGGTTAAAAATGTAAATGAATTAATTGCTGAGCTGCTACTAGATTGTTTTATGTTGGAGTGTCATTTGAACTTCAGAAAGCAGAGAGTACATTTGCTGCAGCCCTGAGTGTTAATGATGGCCCACAGTGTACTGCTCTGAGAGGAGAAGTCCAGGGAGTATGTCAGCTCAAAACACATTACCCATGGAGAGTTTTTTTTTTAAAAAGATAATGGAACCCTTTGTCCTTGGCAGAAACAACTGATCAAGTTCATGATGGCAGTATAACGGTAAATGGTACAGAGCTGATCAAGTAGTACTTTCATGCAGTTACTAGGACCACTTGAAAATACTGTGTCTATAACAGATTATTTAACCCCACTTGGTTTCAACTATGTAACCTACCTTAAAGTTGTGCTATAGGGGTTAGGTAATTTGTCATCAGTAAATTCTTGCTTCTTACAATAGAACCTCCAAACTTACTGGCTTAAAGAATCAGTTTTATCATTTCTCTCAGTTTTGTGGATTGGTTATTTAATTCTTGTTAGTCTCACCTGGGTTTTCTTCATTTGGCTGGCAGATTGACTGGGAGTGTGGGTAGCATGACTGGGCTACTTCACATGACCCTATATCTTGGGCTAGTGTCATGGTGATCCTAGAGCATTAAGAAATCAAAAATAATACCTTCAATACCCAGGCTTAAAAGCTTACCAGAACAGCAGGTTGCTTGGCTAACCTATGTTCAAGAGTTGAGGAAACAGACTCTATGATGAAAAAAATCTACAAAATAAGACCTTGTGTTCAGTCCACCACAATCGGACATCCAAAAACATTTATTCAGCTAGTATTAAGTCTTTAAGATACCCATTATTTGTTTATAACCTATGTATATTTTCTAGTTCGGAAACCTGTTGACAAGTTAAATGCTTTTAATTTGTTAAAAGACATTTTTACAACCTGCTCCTTGATGGTAGTTTTAGTGGTAGTCTTGCAGTTGAAAGAGATTGTCTTTGCAAGATTAGATAGTTGGAAACTGATAGGGTGACTGTTCTTTAACAAGTATTAATTGAGTGTTCGCTATTTGCCAGGCTTCTCAACTAAGTATTGGCACTTTCTATCTCAGAGAACCTACAGCTGAGAATTGACCCAGAGATTCATCACAATCAAAGAAAAGAAAAACTGTCCATGAAAACCTTATGCAGTTTTTTAAAAGTACTATATCACATCTAAACAGTTTACAAAATGTGCTAGGAACTATATAGTTAAAACTGCATATCTAATTAGAGGAAATTGTGCTTATTTTGAGGATGATGTAGGCAAAGGATATGGTACCTGTAAAATAAATGACAACAAATCCTTTAATAGTAATTTGACGTAATTTTCATTTAATTCTTAGGTTAACTCTGGTGGGATAATTTGAGTTGAATCTCTCCAGGGAGACCAGCTCCTCTGTAGTAACTTAGGGTATGATTTGTTTTTTTTCATGTTAGGGCAGTCACTTTTTAAAGTGACTGCTATTTAAAGTGAGTAACCCATAAAACAGGAATATTGTATTTGCAGTGTTTATTAATATTTATATGATATTTTAGAAAGTTTTTAAGCACCTTGGTTATCTCATTCAAGTTCTCAGAAAAAGTCAAGCAGTATTATCCCCATTTTTCAGCTAAGAAATCAAGCTCACAGAGGTGAATTAATTGCTACAAATTATATAGGTAGCAAGTGTCAGTGCCAGGTACTGCAATACAGGCCTTCAGTCTTAAAATTGATTGTGAAAGCCCCTTCATTTTTAAGGTTTGTAAAAGAAATATTTACTGTGGGAATTAGCTTTTTTTAATGTTCTTACTTTATCCATTGCCAGCTTTCAGCACAGCATCTAAAATACACTCATTATAGTTGACATGGGTTCCTTGCAAAATAAAAAACCAAAAGAACCCCTTGGATTCTGAAACTTTACAAACTGGGTGTAGAAGTGCTACCACTTTTGTGTGGCTGCCAAGACACTACCAAAGGACTGTAGGTCCAGGTCCATTTATTTCATGAGTAGGTTGCAGCTGTCTTCCTGACATGATCAAATGTTCTTCTGTAGCCAACTTTTGGTAGCCAGAAGAAGCAAAGTAATTTTTAGTACAGATTAACATAAAAATAACTACTATATCAGTTTCAGAAAATAATTACTAGCTTAGAAACAACAATAAGCACATCTGTAAGTTGGCTTAAGAGGCAGTGGATTTCCAGGCCTTTTTAAATGTCCTTTATTTTTCACCATGAATACTATATAAATAGAATACACTACCTGCCACTGTATTTAGTTCCATAAATTACTTGGACAGAGTGAACAACATACTTCAAAACTAAGTAGAGGTAGTAAATCTGCCCCTTTTTAATGAGCTTACATTTACAGTAGTAGTTTAAACTTAATTCATTCCAAATGTTTAACAAGGATATAGTGCAAAAGAGGATATTGTAATTGAGGAACCAAGAAAACTACTGTTGACTCAATCTGAGGCCTTTCTACTTTGCACTATATACAGTAATCATAAAACTTCAGAGGCTGACAGTCAAAACGAGGAGATCCAAATATCCACGTGGGTGTGTTTGGATGATTAACTTTTAAGAGTATATTTTCAAGAAAGGTAAAATTTAAATGCTGTTAATTAATATATCTAGAATACAGCAAGATAGGGCTGTTCTTCCTATGATCTATATCCTTTTACTTACAAAATAGATTTTTAAAAATTTTTAAAATGAGTTAGATGAGTCAAGAAAACTTTCGACTTCTAAATTGTGATTTTGATTATTGTATCTTGTAATCCAGGAATCTGGTTTGCAGCCAGCTCCTAGCATAGGACTAAGTATCCATCAAGTGCACTCTTGTGAGTCTGTACTGTATGCCTGTTAGGTGGGTTTTTGTTTTGTTTTCTTACAGCAGATCATGGTATGGAACAGGAGGAGTAGTTGCTGTCTACACAAGCAGTTTAGCAGTTCTTAGAAGTTACTAAGAGTATTCAGTTGTATAAAGTATGTGCTGAAGCATTTTACCTGTCCTATATCATTTGAACTTCTTTATCTCTATGAATAAGGTATTCTTAGTACCATTTTCAGGTAAATAAGAGTCAGAAACTGTTGTCTTTCATGTAGTCAAAGATGGAATCAGGATTCCAACATGATGTAAAGATTTACAAACAGAATGTGTTACGTTTTGCATTTGCTTTTCATTCCAATCTCAAAGATTATATTGAAGAGCTGTGGTGCTCATTCTATAAAGGATCAAACACAAAACTAAATGTCTTTTATGCAAAGGTGAATGAAATAGAGCCCATACCATGGACACAAAGGTGAGTAAGATGGAATCCAGGCCCTCAGCAAGCTGAGTCACATGAGGGAGCCAGATACATAAGACAAGGACTGCCAGAAGCAGTAAACTGTAGATCATCTTAACCAGATTGTATTTCATAGTGTAAAGGGACACTATTAATAGTTTTGCCAGAACAATAGGAAAACAGTACCAGAGCATACTAGGACATATGGTCACCATATGATAAGATACCCAAGGGTGTGCGGGTAGTCCAAAAGGGAGGGCCTCAGCCAGCCAAAGGCAATGATCTAGGTAAGCCCAGAGTACAGAGCGTGTGACACATTACCTCATAGCTTGCTGTCACCTTTTATATATCAGTATAGGTATCAGTTTTGGGGGTCTTCACAGAAATCTGGGCTGAGTAACCCTTACATGTGCTAGTCTGCTGAATATAAGCTTTGTAGCAATTTGTATAGTTCTGCTGTGACTACCAGTTTGAAGTTCTGTGTGGTAGCATTGAGTAGAGGCAAAATGGATGGGCCACCAGTTTTGCAGAAAACTAAAAACAACAATAGTTGACCTTCCATATATTATCATATGAAACGAAGTCAGATTCATCATTGATGATACAGGTCAGGTTGGAAATAGGCTTGAAGCCCCTGAGATACTGACATTTACCAGAAGTGGGATGGACCTTTGAAAATGGTACATAACGTGAGACTTAATGACCTCACGTTTTTAAATTAGTGTCTCTCACTTCCTTCACGATGGAAATGTGGCTATTATCTTGCCATTAGAAGGATACCCATATAATGTATGGTCCATTTCCCAAAAAAAGCTAATAGATGATAATTATGATACTTAGTATGCTATTCCAGATGTTCAAGGTACCTAATTAATGTGTATTACTTCTTCCTCACAGCATTATTGCATATGGATGTAAGTTGTGTGTGGTAGAGTTTTAGAGCTAGAAATAATACTGGGGATATAGACATCTTACAGAGGATTGGAGAAGATAGCTTGCTCTGTATCACACCAGTCAGTGGTGACAAGAGGCCAAGAGTAACCAGAACAGTCCAGTGCTGTGCTCTGTCATACAATGCAAATGTAACTGAAGACATAAAACCTGAAAAAAAGCATTTCTTGGCAGGTGAGTAGTGTCTGCCCTTTAAACTCTTATTAATGTAAGAAGCAATCCCATAACACGTAGTTTTATAGGAAAGAGATTTATTAAACAGGGCAGGGTCTGGGGTTAGAACTTGGCACAGTTCTGTTTTTATTACTATAAAATTTTGGTTTAAAAAATAATTTGGTGCTGCTTATATCTTATTTGGCAAATTCCTTTTCTTGGTATGTTTATTTTTCCTTAGAACAATACCTATGATTAGATTATAGATATGCAAAGCTTTTTTCCTAAGAAGGTTTTCCTGAACTTGTGGCATTTGGGCTTCCTGTTAATAATTCTAGCTACCACATACTAATCTTTTCTTAGGTGCTCTGTATGAATCATTCCATTTAAGCTCACAGTATGATGAAGTAGGTCCCATTTTATGGGTCAGAGAACAAGTGACTTTTCCAAGGCCACTCAGTTTTAAGAGATTCAAATCTTTACCAAATGATTTGGGTTGCTCCTCTTTTAAAAAATAAATATGAAAATGTTGGGGGAAAAGTATTATACCAGAGTATCAATGTCGGTGCCCAGATGGGAGCATGAGGAATTGTAAAATTTCTTTCTTTGACGTTTTTACTTTCCACATTTTCTATAATATATGTTTTTTCCATTTTGGAAAGGATTAAATGGCATTCTGAAATAGAAAATTCACTGTTACTTAAATGGAAACGTTTTTCTTTCAGAGTATTTGTTACTACTTTTCTGGTTCCACTTAACACATACCATGCCAACCATTACGCTAGGTATTTTAGCTACAAAGATAAGACATTGACCCTAATGGCAAATTCTTAGGCTTCTAGTTCCATTATAAAGATATGCCTACCTCTTGCCTCCAGTTACTTACTACCCCTGCTATTGCCATCCTAGTCTAAAACACTATCACCTCTCACTATATCTTTCCCTCTGGGTTTATTTTCCACCCAGAAGACTCTTCCAGTAATGTTTCCTTATACTTATATCAGGAACTAAGCTCCTGATCAGCCCTGTGTGAGCTGGTTCATGCCAATCTCTGGCTGTGTCTTTTCACATTGTCCAACTATTAATAATATCCTTTTGTTTTTCTTACTTTCCAAGCTCATTCAAGCAAATTATTCAAGATGTGCCTTGAAAACTGTTGGCTTCATTATCCCTTAACTCACTTTTTGCATTATCTAGGTATTTACTTTTCTAATTTAACTCAATAAAGAAACCTGTGCTCACTCTCTAAAACTAGTCTACTTTTCCTGGAAATGACTTGTCACACTAATGTGTAAATTCTCCAAGGGCTGGAACATTATTCTGTTTGCTGTGGTTGTGTCCTTGCTGTGAAGCAATGGCAGATTACTTGTTACACTTGTTGAATGACTGGGCAAATGATGTGTTCTAAAACCAGTGGGGAATTGAGAGTGACTGGAGAATTGGGGGGGAGGAAAGCAACCAGAGGTGAGAAGAAAAAGTGACTTAAGATTGCAGGAAAACCCTGGGAGTCCAGCTCAGGAGCTGGCTGTCACTCTGGTCAAGGAGTATCTAAGAAAGGCTAAGCCTAGACCTCTTAACTATGTGAACAGGTCATAGCAGGAGTGCCCTTCTTAGACAAGACACATGCAGCAGTCCAGCCTATAGTTTCTGGGCATGTTTCTAAAGTGGGAGACACAGTCATACCATAAAGCTAAGCTCATGTTGGTCACTTCCAATCATAATTAGTCATGTTCACAATTTGTATAGTCTTTCCCAGATTTTTCATATCTTGAGACAAAATCCCTATGGTTTTCCCCTCAGGTCTCTGCCACAATAACAATCTTAGTATGTGGCTCACCACCCTCCCCTGCTATATAATACCCTCTGATTTATTGCCCATCTTACCCCTTCCTTTCCATGTCAGGTAAATCCTGCCTTATTTTTTCTTTTTCTTTTTTTTTTTTTTTTTCCCTTCTTAAACCACAACCCATATAATTTTCATTGCCCCCTTTAGAATGTGGTTGTGTGCAGGTTTTTACCTTTTTATAAAGGAGAACAGAACTAACACAGGGTGAATAAGGAGATGTGCATCTCTAAATTACCCTGTTACACAGTGGCATTTTCCTTTGGATGCAGTTCATTTTTAGCTTTGCAGTCTCCATGGAAGGTAAACGACTAAATGAAAAACTGGTCCTTTAAAATCATTAGTAAGCTTGGTGCCCCTTTAAGGTTATATTCCCTGCTCATGGCATAAGATTTACTGTGGGCTTAAATAACGGAGTTAAGTGGTTGGTTTCTTCTATGCTTTATATAATGACCTTACAATTAGGAAGGAGTATGACATTTATTGAATACCTCCTGTATGCCAGGAACTTTTTGAGTTGATTTATATTTATTAGCTTATTTAAGATTGTGGTTTTGTAAAACAGAGTCTTGTTATGTAGTTATGACTGACTTTGAATTCACTGTGTAGCCCAGGCTGGCTTTAACTCACAGTGATTCTCCTGCTTCAGCTTCCCAAGTGCTGTTATCACAGCTGTGTGCCACCTCTCCCAGCTCACTAAGATTCACAATTTGATGGGTCTGATACATTCTCCCCACAGGAGAATTGAATTTCAAAGAGATCATTTGTCTGAGGTCACACAGTCCATGTCTATACAAAGCCAAAACTGCACTTTTTGCATTACCATGCAGCCAGGCTCAACCCCAACACAGTGCCTAAAAGTACACCACAGGTCTTCACATAAGTTATGTCGCCTCAGTCCTCATAATAACCTGTGGGATGTCAGTGTTATCCCCAAGAGACTTGCATAATGGAACACTGGTGGAAGTCAGCTTCATGCCTCCTTCCAGCTCTGTGACTTTCTTATTGGTGCCTTATGTATGTCACTGGGACAGATGGAGGAATTTGAATCCAGCTTTTTTGGAGTTTGAACTTTGGTAGGGTCGTTAGAGGGGCAGCATCAATGCCTGAAAGATCTCGTTCTTGAGGTGTGAAAGAGGAGGCTGTCCCTTTCCTGCCAGTGAGAGCAGAGGCAGACCTGGCTGACTCTGGACATCCAACTGAGAAAGGGTCAAGGTTGGATGGGCCAGCAGTGAGGATCAGGAGAAAGCAAGGGTCTAGTGTAAGGAGCTCCAGTCTGTATGCTGCTGCTAGGAGCTGTGGGTCCTTGGGTAAACAACTTCACTTCATCCTGGAATGCCATTTTCTCCAAGAAAAGGCTTGTCCAGTCTGGCTGTCAACCAGTTGACTGGGTTAACTGCCACAAAACAAGCAAGAAATATTAATGTGAAGAACCTGGAGACACACTTCTCTTCCCTGCCCTGCCAGTGACCTTGGGTGTGTTGGGTGAATTGTCACCTTACTATGGACTTCAGCCACCTCTTGAGTATAGCAAGGATTCTTATATTGCCCATGCTGGAGAACATTAGTCAATAGCATTCGCTTAACATTTAACTGAATTGGTGATTTTAGATGGAATTAGAAGATGAAGCTTTCTGAAGGAATGTGTAAGAGCTGGATGGAGGTCAGCAGGTAAGGGTATAGGATGGGGTGGTCAACAGGGCTGAGGACCAAACCTTGCTAGGAGCAGTGAGGACTGCTGCTCTGGCTCTTTATCTTTCAGCCTCTGTCAGCATCTTTTATACTCACAACTCAAGCCCTCAATTCTCAATTTGAAAGACTGTTGAGACATACTTTTAAATAATAGCTTTGGGGAAATTAAAAAATATTTCTACTATAAACACGGATTTTGTTGTGTTCTGATTCCAAAACCATTAAATCATGGAATCAAAGTTTGTCTTAGAGTTGGGGAAAATGCAGTTTTGTCATTTCAGAGTGACTACTGCTGAACACAGTCATATGGACTTGAGAATAACATTTGAGTTCCTGTTCTGCTGCATACTAGCTTTATTATTCTGGGCAAGTGCCTTGATTTCTCTAAGCATCAATTCATTCTTAAAATGGTCCATAAATTGGTCAGGCACAAGGTGAGCAGTTAAGGTTGCTTAAGTCTGAATATTGATTCATTTTGGAAAGCGGTCTACAGAAACATATTTTGTCAAAGCTTAGGGATTATCTTACATTTTTTAAAAGTACATGCTAGGAGCTGTGGATTTAGCTCAGTGGCATAAGCACCTGTCTTGGAAGCAGGCGGTCATGAGTTCGATCTCCGGTACCGATTAAAAAAAAAAAAAAAAGTACATGCTGACATTTAGGGTAGTGTAACAAAGAACAGTGGGTCCTAATCAGGGTGATTTTGTACCTTGTGATATTTTGGCAGAGTGTGAAGACATTTTTCGTTGTCAGAGTTGTGAGGGAAGTGCTTGGAAGCGTAATAGAGACCAGCAGTGTTCCTCAGCATCCTATATGCAGAAAGGCCCACAGCACAGGATAATCTGGACCAAATGTCCATTCAGGTTAAGGACCTTGATATAGGGGTCAGGAAGGTGAACTGTAGCCTCCTTGCTAGTTTTGAACCCTGGCTAGCCACCTACTGTGTATCCTTGGGTCAGCTCTTTTGTTCTTCAGTGTCTTTACCTGTGAAAGAACAGATGATAGAATCTGCCTCTTGGGGAAGTTGTAAGGGTTCTAACATCAAGCGGATAGAATACTTTAAACAGATTGGCTTGTGGGTGCCACTCGGTGTCACCTCTTATTTCACATACTAATGAAGATGAGATTCTGTGAAAATACCTGGTGAAAATACCAAGACCTCAGATAAGTGATTCAACAACTTGAGGTAAGGTTTAAAAAAAATGTATTGCACCTTTCACTGACTACTCCAGATAACAACTTCCAAAATCCTTATTCAGTAAGCCTGTTTTGTGCCCCCCCAGAACTTTACGAATGAGTTATTCCTACCACTTGATTTGATTGAGAGGGTGTCCATATTTGTTGTAGGCAGTTGTGAGTAATAGGAAACAACTGAGAAAACTTTAGATAGTTTCATGACAGCAAAGTAAAGGCAGTCCTCAGAGGGGAGGGATTTAGGGAATCTGCCTCTGATGGAGAGGGTGTGATGAGGCTTCCTTGAAGTGTGTTGGGCATAGACTGTCCACTGCAATTTATCCTTCATTCAGTTTCCTGGCACCACACAATTGACCTCTAAAAACATTTCTGCCAGCTCAGAAGCAACATGGGGTGGGAGTAGAGGAGTAAGTACTATATGCCAGGTATTTTCTACTTGATTTACTTTAATGTTTGTAGGTAGTCACTGAGATGGATATGTCCACTGTAGAGTAGAAGAAATAAAGTTCAAACGGGTTGGGCAATTTGCTAAAATTTCCATAGAAAAAGTGACTGTAAGGAGACTAGTGTTAAACTAGTCAGTTGGCCTCTTGCTATTTTGCATTCCTGTGGAGGTTCACAATCAAATGGCCCCTGAGAGGATCAGGGTTAGTGTGTCAAGTGAGCTGCAGAGTCTAGGTGAAAAGTGAAGACAGCCTAGTTTCACAGATCCCCACCAGCTTCTGAAGTCCAGCCAACTATGGCACCCCCTCCCTGTATACTCACCCCCAAATCCCCCACAGAGGTAAGTAGTGTGCTTGGTGGAACTGTGGACAGGAGAGGGGAGTCTTTCACCTTTCTCTGGGAATTGCCAAGAGCTGGTCACAAGCCATTTGGGGACCTTCAGTTAGACACTGAGTGGAATTGTGGACACAGGCATAACAAGCTTCTGCTACTCTAGTCATCCCAGTCACAGGCACCTCCACCCAGCCATCTCTTCAACTGTTCCTTCTCCTTTTCCCCCAGTCAGTCCTTCATTGCTCTCAGTAATTTTTTCAGTGACTGTCTGGGATACCTCTTGGCACCTTTAATATCTTATCAGGAGCCAAGAAGGCTTCCTTTTGATACAGGAAGCATACGACCCAAGCCCCAATGCATGAAATGGAACCTTGGAAGGCAGGAATGGGTTATGACAAAGAATAATACAGATAGAAGGAATATTGCTAGCAAAGGCAGAAAAGTGGAAAATCTGGGAGGGACATGAACAATAACTTGTCATCCACTTTTGCAGAGTGCTTCCCAAGAACATCTGACCTGCTGCCACTCACAGGATCAGTGAACTGAAGCATGCACTTCAGGAAGAGCTATGTGCGTGCATGAGGTGAAAGCATTTACGCTTGCTCAGCAGAATGCTAGTTCTCAGAAATGCTCTGTGGAGTAATGGTCCCATCAATAGACATGGAAAAAACTAGTCTTCATGTGGATTCACAAGGCTCAGTAATGAAGGCCACCTCATCCTGAATTTCATGGCAAAGACACTTTAACTTTGCTTAGCCTTGAATGTACCAAACTTATTTTACCACAAATCCATTTATTTCAGGGAACATCTTTTTTTTATGGGAGGAGGGAAAGGGACTTTTTATACTTATGGTAATAATCTATTTTAAGCAGGACCATAGGGTGTGCTTTGACCAAACCAGCCTAGAACCTGTTTTTGTATAGCTCTCATGCTATGAATTTTTGGAGTTTTAAATTACTTTATAAAAAAAATTTGGAAGCATGTGGAAAGTATATGAAATTTAAGTTTCAGTGTTCACAAGAAAGGTTTTATTGCACATACCTATTCCCATTAAATTTGCTTGTCCGTGGCTGCTTTTGAGCTGCAGCAGCATTGCTGAGTAGCTATGATGGGATCACAAGATCCTCAAACCTAAATAGCTATTATCTGGACCTTTATGGAAGAAGTTTGCCAACCCCTGCTTTAAACAAGGCTGCAACAAATGTCTATAATACTCCTTTCTAAAAACACATGCAAGTTGAGTTCTCGTAAATATCAGCCTATTGTTTCTAAGCCAATAAGAAGGCATACCTCAAAAAGTACAACTCACTGTTTTTTTTTTACTTTAAAGAAAATAAAACAAAACAGAACAAAGCAGATGAGAAGAAACCAGGGGCAAGTGACACAGGACTTCAAAGCGAGACAATAAGAGATCAACAGTGGCTACCCTAATGTTTCTTGTTTTCTTCTTAAAAGTTGTCTATATTGCCACACACAGTGAATTCATACAAAACAAAATAGTGTGAAACTAATTAAAACAGAATAATGTAGGCATTATAGGCCTTCAAAACCAGACAATAGAAAAATCAGCAATGGCTACCGTAATGTCTCTTGTTTTCTTCAAAATAGCTGTCCGTACCTTCATGTATGTTGAAATTAAATAGTACAAAACAGACTAAAACCACTCTAAAAGCATTACTGGATTCCACAGCATGATGCTAGGAAATCAGCAATGGATGCTATCATGTCTTTTTTTCTTCAAAGTAACTGTTCATATCATCATGCATAATACAATTAATTCTTGTAAACTGTTTAGAAGTTCTAGGCATATATAAGCCTCTACATGTATACTTATCCTTTCTGCACTAGAGGGAAAAACAAAAATTATTAGAAAAACAAACAAAAAAGACCCAAAATAACAATAGCAAAGAGCCCAAAATGATGATACAGACCTTCAGAACAAGGTGGTAAGCTGGGAAGATGGTGGATCAATAAGCAGCCAAGTAAAAAGCCTCTCTGAGAGAAAACGGCTCAGATGCTGGAGTATAGCATCCTGGAGAAGACCAGACAGAAGGAGATGGATCCTCTCAATCTAGGAAGAAACTAAAGTGAAAAAAAGAAAAAGAAAAACATGGACAGAAGGCTATAGTCTGCTGGGCTTGGGGCCACACTAGATTGGACTTAGCAGGATTTGGGATTGCCTGGACCACAACAGGTGGCCTTCTTTCCCTTGGGGGAGCTTTGCTACCAGAAGGGGAAACTGTGTAGCTCAAGGAGGCTTAGGTCTACCTAAGAGGAGCCTGGCAACCCTCTTTTAATCCAGGGGCTCCGCTGCCCAAGGAGGGAGCTACACTACCAGAAGAGTCCCAAGAACCCAGGTCATAAGAAACAATTTCCAACATGCCCAGGGGAAACTCGGGAACAACACTTGAAACACAGAAATATAGGAAAATGACAAAACAAAAGACCAAAATGCAATCTCAAACATACAGCCCATCCCAAGAAAGCCTAGGAGCCATGCACATAGAAGAAATTACATGCCATATACCTGAAATACCTGAAATAATAGTAACTGAAATAAAGAAGCAACTCTGGAGAGCTTTAAAGGAATTCAAACTAGAAATAATCTTTCAGGTAAAAGAATAAATGCTAAAAGAAATGAAGGAGATGCTGAACATATCTAAAGAAGACACAATTTAAAAATTGGAGGAACTAAACAAAAAGAATCCCTGGATGAACAATATAAGAAACAAACAATATGGGGGCTGGGGATTTAGCTCAGCGGCATAGGCGCCTGCCTTGCAAGCAGGCAGTCGTGAGTTCGATCCCTGGTACCGATAAAAATGAAAAAAGACAAAAAAAAAAAAAAAAGAAACAAACAATATATAAAACAGATGCAAAGAGATATACAGGAAGTCAAAAATTCCATTGAAAGTTGTAAAAACTGCCTCAATGAATGTGAAGATAGAATTTTGGACCTTGAAGACAAGATTGCAGCTAGTGAACAGGAAAGGAAAGATCTTTTTAAAATAATAATAAATCAAGAAATAACAATTCAACACCTGCAAGATGATGCAAAGAAAAACAACATGAGGTTGATAGGGATAAATGAAAAGGAGACAACATAAAGGATGTCAAGAGGATATTTAGGGAAGTAATAGCTGAAAATTTCCCAAACATGAAACTGGAAACTGATATCAAGATCAATGAAGCATACAGAACTCCAAATAGCCATAGCCAAAATAAAACTACACACAGACATATAATAATCACCATCCCAGATCGAAAAAAAAATAGAATATTAAAAGTTGTCAGAGAGAAAAGACAGATCACCTATAAAGGAAAACCTATCAGAATCACAGCAGACTTCTCAACACAAACAATAAAGGCAAGAAGAGCATGGAGTGAAGTATTTCAGATCCTAAAGGAAAATGATTTCTAACCTAGACTGATGTACCCTGAAAAATTGTCCTTCAAAATCAATGGAGAAATAAGATACTTCTACGACAAAGAACAGCTGAAGAACTTCATGATCACCAAGCCAATCCTGAAAAGAATACTGAAAGACAGTTTAGATAGAATTAGGAAAAAACCACTAAACAAAGCAGACAATTAAACAGAACAGGAAGATAAATATGCAACGGCAGAAATATAACATGTCAGCAATAAACCAATATATAACAGTTATAACCATTAACGCAAATGGTCTCAATGCACCAATTAAAAGAAATACACTGGCAGAATGGATCAAGAAACAAAATCCAATCATATGCTGTTTACAGGAAACCCATCTAACCCAGAAGGATACTCACAGACTGAAAGTCAAAGGATGGAAAACAATACTTCATGCAACAAGAATCCAAAAAAAAGTGGGGTAGTTACTCTGTTTGCAGACAATGTGAACTTCAAACCAATAATGATCAGAAGAGATAAAGAAGGTCACTACATACTGGTTACAGGAAAACTTCAAGAGGAAGAGATAACTATCTTAAATATATATGTACCAAATTCCAGAGCACCCAGTTATATAAAACAATATCAGAAATGAAAAACCAAATTAGCAGTAATATAATTATAACAGGAGATTTTAGCACACCATTGACACCAATGGACAGATCAACCAGACAGAAAATCAGCAAAGAAATAAAAGGACTGAATCACACCTGTGAACAAATGGAATTGATAGACATATACAGAGTATTCCACCCAACAACAACAGAAAACACATTCTTCTCAGCAGTACATGGGTCATTCTCTAAAATAGACCATATATTAACTCACAGAACATATTTAAATAAATGCAAAAGAATTGAAATTATCCCTTGCATGTTATCGGATCATAGCGCTATGAAATTAGAAATTAATGATAAAAGATACTGCAAAAATCCCACAAACACATGGAAACAGAATAACACACTCTTGAGTAATCAGTGGGTCACAGAAGAAATTAAAGAAGAAATTAAGGGCTGGGTATTTAGCTCAGCGGCATAAGCACCTGCCTTGCAAGCAGGCGGTCGTGAATTCGATCCCTGGTACCGATAAAAAACGAAAAAGACAAAAAAAAAAAAAAAAAGAAATTAAACAATACCTACAAACAAATGAAAACACAAATACAACTTTAACTACAAACAAATGAAAACACAAATACAACTTACCGGCATCTGTGGGATGCAATGAAAGCTGTCCTCAGAGGAAAATTTATTGCACTGAGTTCCCACATCAGGAAAACAGAACAAATAGAAATAAATAACCTGATGTTACACCTCAAACATCCAGAAAAAGAAGAGCAAGTCAAGCCCAAAGCCAAAAGAAGAGAGGAAATTATAAAAATCAGAGCAGAAATCAATGCAATAGAGACTAAGAAAACAATCCCAAAAATCAATGAATCAAAAAGTTGGTTCTTTGAAAGAATAAATAAAATTGATAAGCTCCTAGCCAGCCCTATTGTAAAAAGGGAAGAAAAAGCTCAAATTCATGCAATAAGGAATGAAAAAGGTGAAATCACTACAGACCCAATAGAAATACAGAAGATTATCAACACCTGTTTCAAAAACCTATACTCTCAAAGGTTTGATAACACAGAAAAAATAGATTCCTAGAAGCATATGAAGTACCAAAGCTAAGTCAAGAAGATGTAAAACTGCTAAATAACCCAATTTCTATTAATGAAATTGAAAATGTAATTAAGTCCTTACCCACCAAGAAGGGCCCAGGCCTAGACGGATTCACTGCAGAATTCTACAAGAAATACAAAGAAGACCTAATGCCGACACTCCTCAAACTCTTCAATGAAATTGAAAGGGAAGCAATCCTTCCTAAGTCATTCCTGGAAGCAAATATTACTCTAGTACCAAAACCTGAGACAGACCCAACTGAAAAACAGCACTACAGACCAATCTCCCTAATGAACACAGATGCAAAAATCCTCAATAAAATATTGGCAAATAGGATGCAACAAATCATCAAGAAGATTATACACCATGACCAAGTGGAATTCACCCCAGGTATGCAGGGATAGTTCAACATATGTAAATCAATAAATATAATCCACCATATCAATAAAGCCAAAAGTAACAATCACATGATCATTTCTATAGATGCAGAAAAAGCCTTCGATAAGGTCCAACATTCATTCATGAAAAGAACTTTACAGAAAATTGGAATAGATTGTCTTTACCTCAACATAATAAAGGCCATTTATGTCAAACCAACAGCCAGCATCATACTAAATGGCCAAAAATTGAAAGCCTTTACTTTAAAATCAGGCACAAGACAAGGATGTCCTCTATCACCACTCCTATTTAATATAGTACTGGAAGTACTAGCCAGAGCAATTAGGCAAGAGAGAGAAATAAAAGGGGTAAAGATAGGAAAAGAAGAAGTTAAATTACCATTGTTTGCAGATGACATGATACTCTACATAGAAGACCCCCTAAACTCCATTGAAAGACTCTTAGATATAATAAATAAATTTTGTGGCTGGATAGAAAATCAATACTCAGAAATCAATAGCATTCCTATACACGAACAACAAAATCACAGAGAGGGAAATAAGAGAAACTACACTCTTCACATTAGCAAGCAAAAAAATGAAATATTTAGGAATTACTCTTATGAAAGAAGTGAAAGACTTATACAGTGAAAATTATAATACACTGAAAAAAGAAATTGAAGATGATCTCAGAAAATGGAAAGACATCCCTTGCTCATGGATAGGAAGAACAAACATTGTGAAAATGGCCATTCTCCAAAAACTGTTATACAGATTCAATGCAATCCCAATAAAAATACCGTCAACATACCTTATAGATCTAGAGAAATCACTCCTAAATTTCATCTGTTACCAGAAGAGACCTAGAATAGCAAAGGCAATTCTAAGCAGCAAAGACAAAGCAGGAGGCATCACAATCCCTGACTTGAAGTTATACTACAAAGCAACAGTAGTAAAATCAACATGGTATTGGAATTAAAACAGAGCTGAAGATCAATGGAATAGATTAGAAGATACAACCACAACTACAAACACACTCAACCACCTTATCTTTGATAAAGGAGCCAAGCAGCTTCACTGGAAGAACGACAGTCTCTTTAATAAATGGTGTTGCAAAAACTGGCTCTCCATTTGCCGAAAACTAAAGCTAGACTCATGTCTATCACCATGTACTAAATTAAAATCTAAATGGGTCAAAGATCTGAATATTAAAACAGAAACACTAAATCTATTGGAAGACAAATTGGGTAGAAACCTTGAAGACATAGGAGTAAGTAGAGAACTCATGAACAGGACTCAAACCACACAGGAAATACTTCCCAGAATCAATAACTGGGACCACTTCTTATTAAAAAGTTTCTGCATGTCAAAAGAAATCTCCAGCATAGTGAAAAGAAAACCCACAAACTGGGAAAAGATTTTAGTGAACTCTCTCTCAGACAAGGGACTTTTGTCTAAAACATATAAAGAATTAAAAAAACTCAGACCCCCAAAATTCAAAGATCCAATCCAAAAATGGGCATCTGAGATGAATATGCACTTCTCAGATGAAGAAATGCAAATGGAAAATAAATACATGAAAAAAATGTTCATCATCATTGGTCATTAGAGAAATGCAAATTAAAACCACACTGAGATACCATCTCACTCCTGAAAGAATGGCCAGGATCAAGAAAACCAACAACAACAAATGCTGGAGAGGCTGTGGGGAAAAAGGAACTCTCCTACACTGTTGGTGGGAGTGTAGACTGGTGCAGCCTTTGTAGAGGTCAGTCTGTAGATTTCTCAAAAAGCTGGGATTGGAAGTCCCATTTATTCCAGCTATTCCACTTCTAAGCATATTCCCAGAAGAACTGAAAGCATCATACCACAATGATATATGTGCACCTATGTTTATAGCAGCACAATTTGTAATTGCCAGATCTTGGAAACAACCCAAGTGTCCATCAACTGAGGAATGGATAAAAGAAGTTGTGGTATTTCTATACAATGGAGTATTATTCAGCTATAAAGAAGGATCACATTGAGATATTTATCAATAAATGGGCGCAGCTTGAGACCATACTCATAAGTGAAATAAATCAATCTCGCATGTGTGAATACCGAATAGTTTCCCTAATGTAAGTAATGATTCAAATATATAAAAAAATGTGGTAATCATGATTCCCCATTATGTGGCCTTGAAGCCTTATAAAGTTTTCACTTATTAATTGGAAAGGCTTTATTCTGGGCTTCTTGATATGGAAATATTTGAAGCTATAGTGTATGAAGTTTTATTCAAATATTTCAAGGAAAAAGACAGACACTATAGTAACTACTATTAAGTTAGGTTATTTGGTGGTGAAGCACTAGGTTGCTGAAACAGTCATGCTTTGACCTGTATTGTTATATTGTTATGTCCTGTTTTATCTCAATCTCTCCCTTATTCATTAAAAAATTATTTCGTTATTTTTATGTTTTTTTTAGTTAAGGGAAAAAATTTAAAAATTAGCAGGATATATAATAGTAACTTTTTTTGATTTCCTATTAACTTGATTTGAAGTCCTGTAATACTCCCACTATCTTGTATTGACTGATTAGACTCTGTTCCATTCTGTATGATAGTATCAAGTTTGAGGGTATAGGCAACTACTTTGAAGGCAAAAAGATTCACTAAGATGCCCATTCTGGTTTGACTATTGTCTCCTTTGGAAGTCCTGTAATGTTTATAATGCTTCAGTTTTATTGGTCTTGTTCTCTACTGTTTTGTTCAACTTTATAATATCTAATGAGATAGACAATTCTTTTTAAGGAAACAAGAGACATTGTTGATAACCATTGTTGATAACCTTGTACACTGTTTTACATCATGTGCTATGTCTATCCCTGGTTTTGACTGACAGCTTTGTTTTGCCATATTTGACTTTATTCTCTCCCCCAACCCCCTAAAAAGTAATAAGAACTAAGGAGTAATAAACCCAAAATGTGTAAATTTTGTTGTAAAAAAGAGAGGGAAAAAAAGAGCTCTAAAGGATACAACAGCAAGAGTGTTTAGGGGTGTTAAATAGCTGACCATATTAATGTTTTTGGTTGGATCATTGAACACAACTGTTTGCAGTCTCACTGTTTGAATGTCCATTTTGTATGCTTTGATACTGTGATTTGAGCAACTATCTCTAAGATGATAATATGTAATCTATTAACTGGTGATTTCTTACCGTTTTTGTTTTGTTTTGTTTTGTTTTGTTTTGTAGTTCTGTATTACTTGTACCCTTACACCGCTTTGTTTTTTCTCTTTTTCCTTTTAAATAAAATTTTAAAAACAAGAAAAAAAAATAAACATAGGTGCACATATATCACTGTGGTATGATACTTTCAGCTCTTCTGGGAGTATGCCTAGAAGTGGAATAGCTGGAACAAATGGGACTTCCAATCCCAGCTTTTTGAGAAATCTACAGACTGACCTCCACAGTGGTTGCTCCAGCCTACACTCCCACCAACAGTGCAGGAGAGTTCCTTTTTTCCCAGAGCCTTTCCAGCATTTGTTTTTGGTAGTTTTCTTGATCCTGGCCATTCTTTCTGGAGTGAGATGGAATCTCAGTGTTGTTTTTTAATTTGCATTTTTCTAATGACCAATGATGATGAACATTTTTGCATGTATTTATTTGCCGTTTGTATTTCTTTGTCTGAGAAGTGTGTATTCATCTCAGATGCCCATTTTTGAATTGGGTTTTTGAATTTCAGGGATCTGATTGTTTTTAAAATTCTTTATATGTTTTAGACAGAAGTCCTTTGTCTGAGGGTTATTTGACTAAGATTTTTTTCAAAATTCATAAGTTTTCTTTTAACTCTGTTGAAGATTTCTTTTGATATGCAAAAACTTTTTAATAAGATGAGATCCCAGTTATTGATTCTAGAAAGTATTTTCTTTGCAGTTTGATTTTTGTTCATGAAACTCACTGTTACTTCAGTTGATTGTTCTTTTATTGTAAGTAAGGTTAAGCAGCTTTTCACATATATAAAAGTATTTCCTCCCTATAAGATTTATTTTTTTCCATTTGGACAAATAATACAAAGATAGTTTTATCTTTCTTTGCTTTATAAAAATATTAAGGAAATTAGCATTTTGTCTTTTGTGTCCAAATGTTTTTCCAATTTATATTCAAGCAGAAAATGTTTAATTTTCAGTGAAATGAAAGTGGGCTCAGATATTGCCAGCAAAATTATGATAGACCAGGCCAGACAGGTAGGACTTGTTCCTGTGGCCTAGACCAGGCCTTGATACTCCGGTGCTCAGTAATGGTGTTATGGGATACCTCCTCCAGGTGGGTTGAGGAATGAGGAAGGACCACCACAGGCTGCTCGGGAATTGTGAGCTATGGCTACTAGAAGACTTTACCTAACAGATATGGAATACTCTAGGTTCAGGCTCCTGGAGCCCAAGATGTACTGAATGACAAGGAATATCCTGGCATACCTGGATGTGGGGCAAGTACAGGATTCCAACAGACCTTGAGTTCTTTTGGTGTACAGAAAACTGCCCTTCTCGTGTTCTGCACAAGGCAGAAGTTGCATCTTTTATGGAGGTCAGTGACTCTCAGAGCTAAAGCCATGCTCCCACAAGAGACTTCAAGTAGAGTCTGAGGGCTTGAGGTGAGTAGAGAAAAGATAAAACATTACTGTAGGAACAGCAGAGTGTGTGAGGCCAACACTTACCTCTCCTGCAGGGAAGGCCTCTCCCTAGCCCTCCCAGCCCTCCACTTCAGAGAACCTAAGGAGGGACAGTCTCATGCAAAGATGGCAAGCAGCACCATGGGAAGGGAGGAGATCACGGGTTGGAGAGAAGACTAGACAGGGGCTGGAAACAGACCTTTCAACCTTGAACTGCAGGGAGCCAGAAACTGCTGGAGATTTGAGGAGCAGGGTAACCTGAGAGCTGTTCCCTTGCCTGATCCCCTGCAGGTGATGATGGTGAGAGGGGAGCATGGAAAGAGAGAGCCAGGAGCTCACAAAGGTTCCACTGTGCCAAGCCAAGGCCGCCTCCTTTCCAGCTCATGAAAGAGAGAAAGAAGAGAGAGACAGAGAGAGAGGATTTGATTTAAAAATATAAAAAGGTGGTTATCCCAGAGCTCAGGGCCAGGCCTGCTGGAAGCTGACCTGGATGGTACTGCATCTCACAGCTGTCTATCCAGGGCCTCCTCATTCCTCTTTAGTGCTCCCAGTCAGAACCACAGTGTTGGGCTGAAGACTCTACCTCCGGGGACCAGTCCCAGGGACCCTGCATGCCCTGCCCAGGCCCTTTGCTAGTGAGCTCCATGTGGGGTTGCCCTTCACTGAGTGCCTGAACATACTGAGCTCCAGCAGGGCACTTCATTTATAGGGTTCACATCTCATCCTGTTAGTAACTTCCCCATCAAGCATTTCTGTCTCCATTTTACAAATGAAAAGAAAGTTGTAGGAAGACTAAGTGACTTGCCCAGAGTCACACAGTAAGAAAAATTTATAAGGCTAGAGTTCTAATTCAAGTTTATCCTACCTGTGAATCTAATCTCTAGCCCTTACATTGCTTTGTGCAAGATATAAACCTGTGTCTGAGATGTGTCTGGCACAGATTGAGGGCCAATAAATACTGACTTTATCATGTACTTTCTTGGTTAGAACCATGAGGCACACAGCAGTACTACAGAGTCAGTAATGTTCCTTATAAATTCATGATGAAGGAGATGAAACAGTGAGACTGAGTAACCTGACCAAGGTCAAGTGCTAGCCATGAGAGGACAGGGAAGTTGGAAGAGCTGCAATGGAAGGTGGAGTGGAGTGGGCTCAGGCAAGAAATCACAGAGCTCTTCAAGAAACTGAAGGCTAGGGAGTATCCCTGGGAGCTGCAGACTTGCCATGGAGTGCCCAGTCCTGGCCCTTGGATAGGTTCTCAGCCATTAGAACAGCAGTCAGATAGCTGGGCTCAGCATGCCTGCCTTGTCCTGGCCTTCCCTGAGTCTGTTTCCTCCTGACAGATGAGAGCCACTAGACAAGTCTTTGATGTTAGTGTTTAATCAGTAACACCTTTCTCTAAAGTAATCTTAAAGTACATTTCATGAGTTACCTGGGAACATCAGGATCTCTGGAGCATAAGTTGACTGTATTTTCTTCCTGTTTTGAGTCTTTAATATGTCAGAAAAAAATTAAGAATTTTCATCCCTCCACTCAGGATAGGAATGAGACATCTGGGCTGCCAAGGCCTTGTGCCCTCATCTGGGAGTTGCCCACCATAGAGCAGAGCAAAAAGTTCAGCATGAACACTCACAGGAGCCTTAGAGATTTTCACATATAATTTGACCATGTCACAGGTTGGGTAGCAAAGCCCCAAACAGTGGATTAAGCCCTAGGTTCCCTGAAGCAGCCTCTTCATAGTATCATTAATCAAAGAGACTTTGTGCATTGGTGGAGACTGAGTATGTCTGTGAGAAGACAAACTGCAAGGAGACAGGACTAGGCCAAGCCTTTGAGTGCTAAGAGAGCCCTTTTGCAAAGGCCAACCTCACCTTCCCCAATTCTGTCCTGTAAAGCACACCCAGCAACCTCCACTCTGCTCCTACCCTCCCTACCCTCTGTCCAGAGCCAGGATGTCAGCTTGGGTTTGGCGACAGAAGCCCTGAAGGAAGTGTTAGATGGCTGAAGCCCTCCATTGTAGCAGCTCTGGATCTTGCACAAGTTCTGTCTTGCCAAGTTGTCTTTTTTTCCAAGCTAGAGAATGGCTTGTTCCTGAGGGGGCCTCTCCAAGCCAGTAACTTGATGCCCTGCAGCCCAGCACCAGCCCAGGTCTGACCAGTGCCAGAGTTCTAAAGAATTTATAGCAACACAGCAGGACTAGTGAGTAGTTTCCAGGGCCAGAAAAAGAAGGCTACCAGGATCTCAGAATGTGTGAGTGGGCAGAATATAAGGCTCACAGGCCAGGAGCAGGGTTCTAGTCCCAGCTCTTCACTAACTTGTGTGATTTTGAATAAATCAATTCCTCTCTCAGGGCCTTAGTTTTCACATAAGAAAGTCTGACAGATGGTCCCCAAATGCTTGCAGATAGACTCCTTGTTCTACGATATTCCTTTCAGAAGAAAGGCCTAACTACTTTGTGCCAGGAAGGGGCCCAAATGGCTATGTGTCCCCTCCACTTGGCCTGCCGTCTTGATTCTCAGTCTCCATCAGCAGTCACAGAGCATGCCAAATTCAATGGAACTATATTAGATGTATTTCTTTTTTCAAGACAATCAAGTAAAATGAGATTTTTCTCACCGTGTTAAAACTTAAGAGAAAGCTGGATATAGGACTCTTCTCTGCACCTGAATGCCTGAAATTGACAACCACTATCTAAGTGATGTTATAAAGTAAAGCTTTTGATTGCTTGTCCTCTCCAATGTTTTTTGTTTTACTATTATATATTTATAGTAAACTTACCACTGCTCCTTTTTAGAACTGACTATCCCTTGTTAAGTTTATGTCTTTCTCATATTTTGGCAATACTTTTTTTATGAAATAGTGAAATACTACTGTATATGGTTGTTCTTTGAGTAAACTTTTTACAAAGTCTAGTACATACTCAGAAGAGTCTTACTTATCAGTAGACATCTTGATGCATTTCCATTAATTGAGAACACTGTTATCACCAGCCAGGTCAAGCAGCCAAACATAGGAATCAAACTTGGTAGCTTTGCCAATAAGCTACATCCTAAGTCCTTTATATTTTTTATTTTGAGTTGCCCAGGTTGGCCTCAAACTTGTTATCCTCCTGCCTCAGTCTCCTGAGATTATAGGCATGTGCCACCATGCTCAGCTATGATAATTTTTTTTAAAATGATAATTCTTTTCTTGAAAAATAAAGAGTTGCTAACTTTATGTTGGCCACAACCTCTCCATTTTAATTTATCCAGTCTGTAAATCCTAAAATTTGGAGACCTTCCAGGCTAGATGATCTAATCATGTTCATGCAGTGTGAATACCCAGCCGTTCTGCTGGACTCCTTCGGGTGGTGACACAGCAGCTAGAGGGCAGCCAGCCTGCGCCTAGGACCCTGGATGTCCAGTGGGGGGGGGGGGGATTTAAGAAAGACTCTAGCTTAAACATCCCACCAGATGCAGAACTCAATACAGCTTGAAGTCAGGACTACGTAGCAGTGAGGAAGATGGCTCGGTGGGGCACAGGCCTGAAATGGAATACCATTCAGGCCTCTCTGCAGCCACTTTTCATTAGCCAGCACTCTTTCTCCCTCCCCCTCCACCTCAATGGCAGCATCCCGCACCCACAAAAATGCCATTTTGCTTTATAAAAGCAACTCCTTTCAAAACTAAATTATTTGCTTATATTGCTACTTCTCGACTTTTCAGTACCTCCTCTACGGGTCTCTTCTTGCTTGTTCCATACCGCATGTGCATTTTGTCTCCCCAACCCCTCAGTATAATCACAAGTTTGGTTGAAGGAGAATTCACTGTTTACACTATTAAACCGTGTCAGTGCTTCTGACAACTGAGTCATGAGCATTCTAAGTTCTTTTCCCTTCCCTGCATAACAACTATAGTTCTATAAATTTATCAGTATGTGTAAATGCACTGGCTATTCCACCAATCTCGCTTTCCCGAAGTCTCTCATCCTGTGCCAGTCAAGATTGTTTATTTTCTGTCACGTGATCACTGACCCCAGGATCCCTCTGCTGTTCTCCTGGTTGCTGCTTCCTTTCCTTAGATGCCATGTCTTCCATATCCTCAGGCAGCTTCCTGAGAAATCACTCAAAGACATCTGAAATATATTCAATCTTTACTCTTGCTAATAATTGGCAGCGTGTAGAAATCTGGAATGAAAAGTATTCTCTCTCGGAATTTTGGAGCCATTTTTCATTGTCTTCTAGCTCCCATCTTGCTGTCGAGAAATTCAGTGACCTTCTAGGTCTTAATCCTTCGTATGAAACTTAACTTTTTCTTCTACCTAAATTTTTTGCGATTTTTTTCCTCAGGATCCTGAAATTTTGAGGTCTTGGTATGAATCTATTTTCTTGCACTGTGTCATTTCAATCAGAAAGTCATGTGTGTCATCTCTCAGCATTCTTCTGATCCTTAACTCTAGGCTTTCTTTCAGTTAGATGTTGAATCCCCTTGACTACCCTCTAATTATCTTGTATTTCCTGCTTTCCATGTCTTTGGTTTTTTTGTTCTATTTTTCTCAAATTTATCTTCCATTCTTTTAATTTTTCTCTTTTTGCTGTTGTATGTTTAATTCTTAAGAGTTCTTTTTTTTTTTCCATAGCATCCCATTCTTGTTCATGGATACAATACCTTCTTTCTTAGGATATTAATTACAATTTTCTCTTTTAAGTCTTCTGCTTCTGCTTTTTTGGAAAGTTGCTAAGTACCTTTTCTGTTTCCCCCTGTTGTTTGTTTTGACCTCTGATTCTCTTATTAGAAGCTTTCATGAAGTGTTTAAACAACCTATGCTGTCTGCTCATATTCAAGAATGAGACAGTAGATCACAGGTTTGATTCTCTAAGATTATAATTGGAGCTGCATACAAGTATCTAGCTGGGGTATTCCTCATCTTTCCTTTTGAGCTGGTCAGAAGAAAAATTTCCAGTCTCCTGTTTGGACTACTATACTTCTTCTGCCTTGAAAATTATTACTGTGACAGAAAAGGGAAGGGTGTTTCTGGGGCTCTGCTTCTTAAATAGATTTCCAAGTAACTTGCCTGTTTTTAGCCTTTCCACCCACCCAATTCCAGAAGTACCTGGTACAGCAAATTCGTATTGCATGTAGAGGTTTCACTGTGTAAACTGGGCTGCTTTTCAGTTTCCTTTATTGCCTATTTAGGATTCACTTGGTTGCCATTCTTCTTTGGCTGTGTCTGGTTTCCAATATTTTGATGTTCTTTTTCTGTTGTTTTAGTTGGTTTCAGGAGAGACCAAAGTATGATTTCAACTTGCTATCTTTATCCTATTTCAATTTTGTTTTCTATTTCAATTTTTAAATGAACAGCAACAACACATCTCAGAGCAGGGATTCATAGCTACCACTTACACACATAAACAGAGTATAAGTAAAATGCAGAAGTTGGGCCCAAAGCTCCATCAGTTCTTTACCTGTTACAACCTTTCCTGGCTTTAAAAATTTAGGTTTACTATTTGCCATCCCTCCTGATGCCTTCCTCACCCCCCCCCCCCCGCAAGCTCCTATCTTGTTTGACCTAAGTTGAGTCAACTGAGTGTAGACATTACAGCACCTCACTAAATACTATTCCATTTAGACCTTACACCTTATAGCTATAGAGGCCCAGAGGTTTTGATCCAGACACCAAGCCACCACAAATAGTAAGTGAAAGAAATGTGAGATTTGGACTCAGGTCTATCCTCACCACCCAGTCTCTCTGATACTATTGTAGAACGTGAAGCACCCCAAAGGAAGAGTTCTGGTAAGAAAACACCATAGGTACTGCTAAGTCAGCACAGGCTTAGGGAAGGCCTACGTATTCGGAGGTCAGAAGTTGAATAGTGTGTGGCTCAGAGGAAGAAGGGCTTCATTTTAATGGAGCAAAGAGGGTTACAGAGAAGTGAGTATCTGGGCCCAGCATTCCTTACACCTGACTTCTCTCCTTAGAAGACTGGCAATGAGAGCAAATAATAACTATGGCAGTGGTGAATTTTGTAAGTCACTTTTACACAGGTCTGTGGTATTACAGAATCTGATGGTCTGTACATTATGTCCATTTTAGGCAAGAGAAAATCAAAGTACAGAGAGATTAACCACCCAGCTGAAAAGTGTTGACTTTAGGATTTAGATTCTTCAGAGTCTAGGCCCTCTGCATCCCCATCCTGTTCACCCTTCTTTTATTAGTATCAGCAAAGGACAGCCTTCTCATTCCAAAAAAAAATCTCTTCACCAGTGTTTCACAATGTGAGGCGCATGGGATGCCTGCTTATTTTAAAAAGTTAATTACTGGACCTGTCTTCAGATCTGTTCTTTAACTATCCCATGATTTCTGTGCTCGTCTAATAGCCACCAGCTTTGGCCTACAGTGGTGCTGAGGGGAGTGGTGGGGAGAAGGGGCACAGCTAGCACTACTCTTGCTTGCTCTGGCCTTGGGATTGCCTGGGCTTCATGTCTGTGAAGTGGGGAGAAGCCACACAGACCAGCAACACACTGGCCTCCACCCCACACTCTTTCCAGCCTTATCAGCTAGGCCGTGTGGGTGGAAGGAAACTGCTTGGGGCTCTTCGCATCCAGGTCACAGTAGCTTCATGATCAGCTGCAGATGGGCTCAGAGGTTGGGGGTTCAGCCACTTTCTGCATGTGCCAACACCCCACCAGGGACCACAGGGGACTGAGCATACAACACTTACCCCCTACTGGACAGCTATGGCCCCTGCCTCCCTGTGCTACGCTTCTTCTAGCAGACCATAAATATTCCGGGACCCAGAGAGGCAGAATCTAGCTTTCCAGTGCCCCTACCCACCTTCCCTCAAGCCAATGAGAAGCTCAGTCAGTGGCCTGCTCACCTCACATAGCCCAGGGGTCCAGCAGACCAGATACCCAGAATGGGTATCTTGAGATGGATCCTTCACTCAACCCATGAGTCTGGGAAGGCTTCTTGTGAACAGATAAACTGTGCAAGGTAAATGGATACTGAGGATAGAGGGAATAGAATAGGAAAAGGCCAAGTGGATGGCATTTGGGGAAATTCCAGGAATTGTGTATCCATGAAATACCGAGTTTAAGGTAAAACTGTCAAGAGATGAGCTGGAGAGGGTGACAAGGGCCAGTCCCAAGGAAGGCCTTGTATAATCATGATGGAGGGAAGCAAGATTCTTGTTCTCTAAGGAACACCACTCCTGCATGGGAGATGACTAGGAGACTGCAGGACTTGGATGTAGAGTCTATAAATGGAGGTTGTAGTGTCTGGGCCCAAGTAACAGCAGTGAGAATGGAGAAAAGGAGCCGAACTGAGGAAATGTTCTGAGGTAGAATAGGTAAGACTACAGCTGTGAGGTCTGAAGAGGGCGATGAAGAGAAGGGGAGGCCTCTCTAAATAGGAAACAATGGAGAACATGGGTGCCTTCCATAACTATCATGTCCCTCCTAGAAAAACCCTCTTTCTCCTTAACTCTTCAGCTTGCATCTTTCTTCCAAAGGCTCGCTCCTCTACCTTCCCTGAATCTTCCTGGGTCTCAGATGTCAAAGCCTGTGTTTGGTTATTTGCTGTGTTGTAGAACTATTTTGTGTGGATCAGTCTCCAGGTGAGCCTAGCGTGGTGGTTAAAACTATGTAAGAACACAGCTGTATAGACGTGTGACCTGGGCAATTATTCCTTCTGAGTCTCTCTCCTTTGTAAAATGAGGATATTGATCCCTCCCTTAAAGTGTTCAGCATGCCTGACATATGGGATGTACCCAATAAGTAAGCTTTTCTTTCACCAGAGTTAGTTAGTCTGGAAACCAAACAAAAGCCCCCTAAATGTTTTCTCAAATTTCTTCTCTGGGTTGTTAGAATAGAAGTAAGAAAAAGAGTGGAAGACCTGAGCTTCTGTCATGGATTCTCCATTTGGCTTCAGGCAAGTCAGCGCCCCTCTGTGCACCCTAGACAACAAGGGGGTAGACCAAATGGTATTACAATTCCAACTGCTACCCCTTGGTCATCCAGTTTCCAGGGGAGTCCTGAGCACTGCGGATAAGCAGGGTCTACTTCTGGGCTGCTGCACTCCTCCCTCCGGCCTGGAGACTGATTTCCCCCGGAGCCACCCTGACAGGGACGTGAGAATATATGTCATTCTCCTACAGGCTTTTATAGGTGCCTGTCCTCCAGTGGGGCCTGGAGTTGAGTGGTATTGGGCCTAGGTTTCCTTGGGAGGCAAGATGACAGACTGGCTTGATGAAGCTTCAGCAGAGATCTAGGCATGGGAAGGAGGAATCTTGTGAACAGCAGCATGAGATAGGTACATATGAACAGAGCCACAGGGTTTGGGTAGCCCAGCTGAGTGAGCCATACAGCTATAACAATTAAACCCTTCTCTTTGCATGGATGAAAGTCAAGTGATCCACCCATGGTCATGGCAAGAACAAAGAGGTAAAGGCTCCCATGTTCACCACAGATAAACTGAGTCACCATAATAAGCTAAAGCATGGGAAAGCTTCTTTAACCTAATGGTGTATAGCAGATAATTAATAAACACTACTCTGTTCAATACCAGACCTTACGTTGGGAAACAATGGGTCACAAATACTCTCTTTCCCTGAGGAACTCAGAGCCTGAGAAGAGCAAGAGATAGGCACAAACATTTCTGGCCTTTGCAGAAATAGAGGACAACTCAAGGACTTTAGAGACCTAGAGGAAGATGGGATTGAGCCTCTACTTCGGGGAAGGTTTTGTGTTCAGCGGTGAACTTGAGGAGAAGTGTGTATTAGTGAAGGCTTCATGGAGAGGGTGGCATTTGCACTGGTCTTTGATGGCTGTACAGGAGTTTTCTAAGCCAGGTATGCAGAGAAGGATATTTCAAGTAGAGGTAAGAATATGTGCAAAGCCATGGACAGAACAAGATGGAACACTTACAAGGCTGTAGAGTATTTGCTATATAGGAAATGGGGTTGCATAGGCCTGCAGGGCAGTTAAGGAGCAAGTGTGGAATTTAAGGGCAGGGAGATGCCATGAAACATTTCTGAGCAAGAGAATAATGTAGTCAGAGTACATTTGAGAAGGAAGAATTCTGTGTTCAGTGAGACACTTAAGAGGCCCAGGGAGAGAAGTAATTGGGTGGTGGGTGGACAGTTAGGAATGTCTTGCCATATTTTAGTCCACTGGGAGGAAGGTCAAAGTGGTGCTCCTGGGACTGATGGCCTCTTTCGGGTGGACAGTAGGTGGCGCTGCAACTCTGTGCATCCAGCCTCACGGGCTGGGCTACCTGTTCTCACCTGGGCCAACGAGCCCCCTAACCTGGCCTGCTCCTTGTGGTGCCCTCTTCAGTGCTGAGACTGGGAGAAGGGCTAAGGTGAGGGGTGAGGGCATTGCTGTCTCTCCTCTAGAAGCCAGGAGAGTGTGTGCTTCTCAGAGTCACAGGTTATCTCACGTGAGCAGCAGAGCCTCCAAGGCTCTTTCAGGCCCAAATTCCTATTTACAGATGCAGAAAGTAAGGTTCATGGATGAGGTGGGGGTGGGGCTTGCTTGAGTCATTAAGTGGGTTAGTAGCTCATGGGGCTTCCAGTGTGCTACACTGGGGAGTCAAATCATCCCTGTCCCTTCCGTCTCCTGAGCTCTTCTCTGCCATCCCCATAGCTCCTTTCCTATTTGGTTCCACCATCTGCCTGGCCTGGATCATTGACGCTGCCTTTTACTGGTTCCTGCACTGTGGATCTTTCCCATGTCTGCCTGTGCCTCTCCTCTCTACACAGCCTGGGATTTTTCTCACACGGAGATCCAACCATGCCAGAGATCCCTTGCCAAAACTCTTTCCTGTATCTGTCACCTGTGAAGCTGCTCAGCTGGCAGGCAGGACCTCTGATGACTCCCATGCCTTCTCAGGTAACTGAGCATGTAGACCTCCTGGGTCCCCAACCCACTCACTGTGGCCCTCACACTTCTCCCTGCTGGTACTCCCTATATTGCTCTGCTGTCAAACTTCTACTCAGTCTTTAGTGAGGAGCTCTAGAATGTGGGGTGTTAGCTGCCTTGGCTAACCTTAGTATCTGAGCGCTCAAGTGCCTGTCTCCTGGATAATGCAGGGTGGCTTTAGCGCAGGGGCTCTGGCCCCTGAGTTACCCTGACACAAGGCTTGGCCCTATGTTGGGGGTTCAGTGCAGTTCTCTTTGGTGAGTGGCTAAATGATGATACACTCTAGAGGAGCTTACCAGAGCACTGTATCTCTGCTGTGGGTCAGGCTGTGGGCTGGGTGATTTCATATAGAAACTTCTCAAAAATTAAGAGTAATCAGATTGAATTATTATTCCCATTTTGGAGAAGAGGAGATTGAAGTCTAGAAGAGAGGTACTTGTCTGAGGTCACATAGCACCAAGTGTTGGAAGCTGGCTCAACAGGCTTCCTGGCATAATAAGGCCTCAGATCCAACTGAAGGCATTGGTTCGGCTCAGTGGCCCACCCCCAAATGGGGCCTACTTCATGAGGATCTGAGCAAGGCTAGTGTGGGGTTGCAGAAATTCAGCTGGGGTGGCGGGAAAAGGGACCCTGAAGAAGCAAGACTCCCTCCCTGCCTGGGAGCATGAGGTCACTATTTTGAGTCAGGCAGGCAGCTGAGCTGAGTTGAACACCAGAGACATGTAGCTGGCAGCCATAACCAGTGGTTGGGGACCAATGATGAGGCCGACCTGATTAGAGAAAGGCAAGGCCCAGTAGGTAGGCAGCTCATGCTCTACGATTAGGCTGGGCCAAAATATCAAGACTTTCCAAGGAGCCTGGTGTTCAGCAGGCTGAACACCACAAAGCAAGAGGTAAGTAGTGGCAGACTTGCCCACAGGAGGCAGGTAGACAGGATGTGTGTGGTAAGGACTGCAAATATTTGCTGCAGAAAAGCCAGGGTGGGGAAGGGCCGACAGAGGTATCTCAGGCTTCTAGGTCACACTATAAATGATGGGAGAACCTTTTATTTAATGTGTAATGTTGGCCTGCTCCCTGTCCATGTAGGTACTGAAAGGACCATATTAGCTTTGTTATGGCTTGTGTTTACATAACCCCCCAAAGCTTCTTGTGGTCATAGGTAGAGGTTTTTCAGAAGTAGCTGAATCTAGAGAGTGTGAGTGATTTACAGTGCAGTGCTAGGACTAAGGGTCCTAGGATTAAGAATGCTTACTAAATCAGCCCACTGATTGGTTTGGCACCACCCTAATCCCTGTAGCCTGGATATACTATGAGACAGAGAGAGGATTGTTTTGTCTCTGGCTTGCTTTGCTACCCTCTGCCCACCATGAACTGTCTGCCATGCCAACCTTCCTTGGAGCCGGCCAATTATGGGCTGAAACCTCTACAAACTGTGAGCTAAATAACCCTTTCCCCTTTTAACTTTGGGTGTCAGGTATTTGGTCTCAGCTATAAGGGAAAAGTAACTAAGACAAGCTTGGAGTTCCCCCACCCCAGGGGCCTCTGTATCCAATGCCCATACCCAAAGCAACATAAGATAGAGGTAGAAAGATCCTCAGTGTCTAGGTCCAGAGAGGTACTGTGCTTGTCTAGGTCCTATGATGAGCCAGGCCCAGAACCCAGGTCTCTAATTCCCAGGCTCACTTAGTGACATCGTTTAGCCACTCTTTGTTGTTCTCCCAAAACTACTGCTCAGATCCTTGAAGGAAACCTTTGGTGGGAATCGGTGCAATTCCTAGGGTTGGTGGCAGTATCTTCATCCTCACCCCTAGCAGGGAGTATATGGAAGACTTCCTGGTCTGTGTCTTCTGCAGATAGTTCCAAAGAACTTCTTCAGGTCTACCTGCTCCCTCTTGGGAGTGTATTTGGGACAGGGCACTCTGAGATTGGTGGCGTGAAGAGGATACTTGCTTGGTGGCAACATCCAACAAGGCATCTATCCACCCACAACCAGCATCACACTACTTGGTGAGGTCATCCTCTCTGCAGACCTCCCTGGCAACTCTTACAGTATCCTGGCCAGGGCTTTTCCTTGGTGTAGTCAAGGAGTCCAGCTACTTCTATAGGTCACTCTTTCCTGGGTAATACATCTTAAGGTATCCCCTAACCCACCTGGTGCTGGACAGAGAGGCTTCTGGTCACTGCTTCCCAGCGGGTTGTGTGTTACAAAGAAAGGTCCCTTCTGGTTTCCTAATGGGAAAAGTCAGGTCAGTTCCTGGGACAGAGCCACCAGTTTGCCTCAGGGGATGTGAAGAATAAAGCATCATCCTATCCAAAGTGGGAAATCAGGCGAGTCTTAGCGTGCCCCACAGCTTCTCTGCTGACCTCCTGGCTCTTCCTCAGGCCCTGCCTCATCTCTGAAGCATCCACTCCCTGGCTAAGGAGGGAATGCAGAGGGTGCTCAAACTGCTACTCAGGAGCTAAAGAGGCACTTAGTTAACAAACCTGTTATGTGCTAAGTCCTCTTCCCTAACCCTTACAGCCTTTCTGTACAGCGTGGGCATCACCATCTCCACTGAGCAGCTGAGACCTCAAATTGCCAAGCCACTCAGGAAAGGAACCAGTACTTAAATACAGTGTTTGGGACAGCTTGGGAAAAGGAGTGAACATGGATTCCAAACACTGCATTTTTTATTCTTAAAATTGTTGTCATGGTGGGAATAACTAGCTCATGGTAGGGACTCGGTGGATATTTGTTTGATGAATACATGAATGAATTGTCCCTCAGGGCTGGAACTAGATGACCTTCCCTTCTCGGCATCCACTCAGGCCCTACCCAACACTAGTAAGTGCAAGGATGGTGCTGAGGCCCCTGCAGCGAGCTGAGAACAGAGCCTCACTTTCCTAGAACCAGGAAGGGTGCTGGTTCCTCTGACACACACTCACCACCAGGGAGACTGAATGGCGGCGGAGTGTCCTCTGATGGTTTCCTGTGCCTTATGCTGCCTGACTCTCAAGACCTTGTGCTCCCTCCAGCTAGTGTACAGCACACGGTTTCCCCCAGCCCAGACTCAGCATCCTCTAGGAAGTTTGTTCACACCTTAGCCCAGGTTGGTCCTGGCTTTGGGCTCCCCTAGACCTAAGGGATTGCTGTCACACAACTTCCATGTTGTCATTGATGAGTTATGTGGTTGTTTCCCCATCAGGCCAGGTGTTTCTGAGAATAGAGGTTTGCCTGATTGCTCTTTGGATCTAAAGCTTGCATGACAGGAAAGAAGGTTGGAGAAAGAGAGAAAGGAGAAAAAAGTAGACAAAGTAAATATTCATAATCCCTAATGGGCCTTGAGTCTGTCACCAGCTAGCTGGATAACACTGGGCAAAACTCTGTCCCACCGTCATTTCGACGTCCCATCTATGCCCCAGGTAGTGGATGCTCCTGCTGCCTCTCAGAATAGGAAATGTGGGCATGGCTGGGTATTTACAGGTAGATGCTCACCATGAAGTCCCCTGCCACTTTCCCCGTCCCCTCAGCCTGAGCCCCTGGGGAGAGTGAAGGAAGGGCCTTCGAGTTGTATTTGCTTTCCATGTTTCACAGACCTCATCTTAGAAACCCCCATCTCTGCTCTGATCTCGCCCCAAGCAAGCCTGCCTGGCCTGCAGACCCGCTGACATCAGCCAGGGCTTGCAGGGGGTAGGTGGGGGTGAGGCCTACAATCCACCCGCAGGGGCAGGAGGTGTCTTATGATGTTCTGCAGGTTTTGAGCCTGTGCCACACCTCATCTAGCCTTCCATACCCCTCACGCAGGCTTCTCCATCTTCATTTCATCACTGAAGAAGGCGGGGTCCGCAGAGACAGGCCCAACTAGCCTTGAGTGCTCAATGACCAGTGCCCCAACTGGGAGTCTGAAACCAAACTTTAAACTCCAGATTGGTTCTTTTTAATCCCTAGTGCTGCCTGAAGATGTGAATTTGGGCAAGGGGCCTCAATTTCTTCCTGTTTCAGGGACCTGCATGTTGCCCAGCATTCCTGAAAGTGCCCATAGAGATGGAGAGACTCTTGGCACTGCAGAGAGTGCTAGGCCAGGATCCAGGCTCCACTAAACCTCTCTGGGCCTCAGCAATCTGTCTGTAAGTGAGGATCAGTGCCAAGCCTGTTTCTCCCCTTTCTTCCTCAATGTTTTTATCCTCCTCACAGTGAAGATAATGACTACAGTGGCATCCTGGGTGCTGGCTTCTTTTGATATGAATGTTAAGAAAGGGCCCAGTTCCCACCCTTAGGGAGCCTGAGGTCCCACAGAGCACAACTCATCTCTCTCAGTCCATCCATCCATCCATGAATCCATCCAATTGTCTGTCTCTCAATTTATCCATCCATTCATCAACCCTCCATCCATTTATCCATCTGTCTATCTGTCTCTCCACCCAGCCAGCCAGTAAGCCAACATTTATCCAGCATAGTCTCTCTCTTAGACTTTAGCAATGTGGAGTTACAGAACAGATGCCCCACAGGGTCATTTTCTCAGAGATGCACAGTCTGTTTCTGGGCTACTCCCATATCTGTCCCAGCCTAGACATTTCTTTTATTTCATAGATGCCTAAACTGTCCCTTGGATGAAACACAGGTTGGTCTATCTTGAACACTTACTCTGTGTTCCCTATCCTACCCACTGCTTCTCTTCCAGGTTTTCCTAGGTCAGCAAATGACCCCATCAGCCTCCAGGGCCTTATGTGAAATCTTCCCAGACTCCCAGACTCCTCTCCTATTAACTCACCCTGCACCAAACAAGCCAGCAGCAAAATCTGAGGCTACTGCCTCCAGTAACAAGCTCCCATCCTGCCTCGTTCTCTCCAGCCTATCATTACTCTCATCTTAGCACAACCTTACCTGGACCATGACTGTTGTCCAACCCTCCTCCTCTTCCTGACCCTGCAAGTGGTAGTAATGTCTTTCCAATAGTCTACCTGACCATGTCTTTCTGCTCAAAACTCTTTCTGGCTCCCTATTGCCTTCTATGGCTGGTGTCAAGATGTGTCCACCTCTTTACCTCTTCTTGTGCCTTCTTGGCTTTAGACCCAGCCTTCTTTGAGCTCCTTGAGCTTCCACCTCAGGTCTTTGCCTGGAAGAATATGTCTTTCTACTGCTCCACCTCACCACATGGCATTTACCTGTCTCTTCCTCCCTTCAGGTTGGCTAACCTTCACCTTCCTGGGTCTGTCTCCCCTGCCCCTGAGTCTAGCTCTGTCTGCCCCCACCAGGTGCTCTCTGACTGCTTTTCTTCCCTAAAGCCACCTGAATCTCTGCACTGCTTGGCTTTCATTTCTGTGCCCATATTTATTAAGCATCTACTGTATACCCGACCTACAGATATAGTGATAAACAAAAATAAATATAGTCCTTTCTATTACAGAATTTGAGTCTATGGAAGGGGAAGTTTATATTAAGCAATGAAACACCAAGTGAGTAATTGCAAATTGGAACCAGAAGCTACCACTTTCTACTCAGCATCAGTGGGGCAGGGGCTCCCCTGAGCCACCTCTGTAGTGGAGACTGGCAGGCAGCAAATGACATGCGTCAGGAGTGCTCTTGGAATTGTCACCTCTGAAAGGAGGAAGCTGGCTGTGACCGTCTTGCAAAAGCCTCAGCTGGCCCTACATAGAGCTCTGGAACTGGTCTGAGACTCAGAATGTCCCATTTTGGGGTGAGGAGGCTGAGGCTTCCCTCCCTGCAAGGTCCCTGGTAGAAAGCAGCCCCCAGAAGAGGGCATGAGCTAGGGTGATGTAGTTTCCTTCAGCAGAGCTAATTCTACCCCCAAAGGCTCACCGCAAGGCCTTCATTCTCCTAACCCATCATTCCTGAAGTGGAACCAAGAAATCCCAGCATATCATGTGAGGCACATGTCACCACCCACACCTGATTTGTCTGTTATGTGTTGCTATAATAGTGAACCACAGACTGGATGACATAGTTAGTAGAGATTTGTTTGGATTATTCTGAGAAGTGTAAGATTGAGTGGAGTACATTGTATGGGTCTTCCTGCTGCATCATAATGTGGTAAAAGGCATCACATGGGCAATATGGGAAATTCGTCCTTTAAATGGAGCACATTGCTGTCATAGTGAATAAACTCCTACAATAGCAGCACGAATTCATTGAAAAGTCCTCATAACCTAATGACCTCTTAGGTTCCACCTCTCAACACTGTGCAAGTGGGATTAAATTTCCAGTACATGAATTTGGGGAACACATTCAAACCACATATAGCATAGCACACATGGAGAAACTGAGGTACACAGAGGTTATAAGCTTTACCTGTGATGGTGGCTCACCCATCAGCCTCAGCTGATCTATCATCTCCCACCTCTGGGACGCTAGGAAGTAGCTGAGCCCAGAAAGCAGAGGAGTGGCAAGCCAGCACCACACATTAGGGGCCAAGGCAGGGGCAGGGAGGCTGGGGGACACAGTACAGAGGAGGGGAGTTCTTGAGCCTCCTGCTAGTGCTTTACAGCATCAGAATTGTCCTTGTCTGGCCCCTGGTAATATCTCTGGCCCTGTACCCTTCAAAGACGCAGACTGGGTCTTGGCTGAGAGCCAGTAGGTGATGTAAATAATATATTTTAGAGGAAAGAGAGGTGAGCTAGAGCTAGGCCCTGCCATTCCCAAGCAAAACAAAACAATACACTCAACTCCCTACCATCTGTCACTCTGCACCAAGGGCTTTGCTGTGTGCTTTATGTACGGTGCTGAGAGTTCTCACACCTCTGGGAGGAGGTACAATTTATTAGTCCATTTAAAAGATGAGGACATTGAGACTTTCAGAACTATAGTGAATTTCACAGTGACAGCCAGCTCACAAATAGTGGGAGGTAGAAGCCCAGACAAGAGGGAGAGAATTCAAGATGCAAGACAGGAATAAGGTGGAGGAATCTCTTGAGATGTGAGTCACTACTACATTTCTAGAGTCCTAGCAATCCTCAGAGAAGGTAGAGAAGAAGCTCCCCAGCCTGGGTTGCGATGGCCATGTCAGGTCTGCCTTTAGAGGTATGTAGGAGGTGGGAGACGTTAAAGCTGCCTCTGCCACAAAACCCTACGTGACTCTTGTCTGAATCTTTCAGCCTGGATTCTGCCAGGTCCTGGGAGCTAGAAAGAGGAAAAAGGACTTTTCCCCACCTCCCAACCACCCAGCCAGCCACCAGCTTTAGGAGGTTCCATGTGGGGTAATGAGGTTGACATCTGATTATCCACCATCCAGCCCCATAGGAGAATCTCCTCTGCGATGTTCAAGGGGTGGAGGTTCATTACTAAAAAAGTTGGCATTCCTGGCTTGGCTTCTCTGGGGATGGATTCAAATGCTATTTGTCTTGTGTGTGCCAAATCTCACAGAGAGTTTGTAAGGCCCTGGGGCCATCCAATGTGCCCAGCAGTCCAGTGGGAGAGAGATTATCATGCCCATTGCTCTGATGGAAGGATAGAAGTCTCAGCTCAGGGGTCTCTTGATTTTTCCCAGTTATTTCCTCAAAAGAGAAGATATATCCTACAATTCCTAATTTAGGAGGCAACTATCCATGGGAAGTTCTTCATTTTACTTTTCAGCTTGTTAAGTAAAGATTTTGGATGGACCTTCCAATTCTCACTTTCCCCACTAGGCCACAGGTACTGATATTAAAAATATCATGAATAAACTCTGTCATTAGGACTCTGTGTGGTCTAGATGGCAGGGGTTAGCACAGACAGGCCCAGGGCCTGGAGCCTCACAGAAGTTGGAGGTCAATAAACCCTCAAACTGCCCAGTGCCCTGCCTCCTCTGAGGGGCCCTGGGGGTACCTGGCCCTGTTGGGTGTATTTGTATTCATGCATGAGTGTCCTGTTTTTGCCCTTGGGCACTCAAGGTCCCCAAGGCAGTGTCTCCCCTTTAGATCTGGGCTTACCCAGTAGGTTCATGGTGCCTGATTGCTAAATGAGCTTGGCATCAGGGTATGAATAAGTGCCTCATAAATTATGCAAATCTAAACATAACAACACTGTGCTGGGCAACTTACATTCTCTCAGCTCTCAGGTGCCCTAATCCTGGGACAAAACTTTCGTGGGAACCATACCGTCCGGTGCCCTCCTGAATTTCTGAAATTTTAACTGCAGTGTACCTTGGCCTCAGCAGTCACAGCTGCACAGAGGGCTCCCTTTCCCCAGCCCATCTGAGGTTCACAATACAATGTATAAACATTTATGGAGTGCTTACTGTATGCCAGGTGCCATTCTCATCAGTTTAGACATATTAAACTCATTTAATCCTCCCAACACAAGTAGGGACTATTAGGTTCTCTTTCATAGCTGAAGAAAGAGTCTTACAGATGTTTAATAACTTGCCTGAAGTCATGTGATTGTTAGAGTGAGAAGTCTGGACATTTTGCAGGAAGGCAAACTGAGGCGTAGAAGGACAAAAACAAAAAACTTGCCTAAAGCCTTGCAGTAATTTATGGTTCACCCAGGTCTCTTGGAACCTCTTCAACCATCTTCTGGGTCTGCAAGGGCCCGGGTGTCACCCTCACATATGTCTATGTGGCTGAGTGTGTGTGTTCTGAGGGGTGGAGTGTGGGGTAGGCCCTCATTCTGGGAAAGTCAGGGGATGCAGCCAAGGCAAAGAGCTATTTTAAGGTCTCCTTTACTTGCCTGCTCCCCACACAGCCCCTCTGCTGAGCCAGGCTGCAGTGGCCCGGGGCCTGGGCCAAGTGTGGAGAGGTTTGTTCCGTGAGGAGAGGGAAGTCTTGGCTCCAGGACACTTCACACCCAATGAATTACTTCAACGCTAGATTAGACTTGCAGGCTTGGAGCAAAGTGATAATAGGGCTCAATTAAATTAATTTATATGAACCCTGTGCTCGGGCTCCACCCTCAGGCGGTGGCAGGGTAAGCCTGACCCACCACCCAGCCCCACTGAGAGTCCTAGATAGCAGCAGGGAGCTGCTCCTTCCCTGGTGGGAAAATTGGTCCCCAAGCAGCAGAGCGTGAGGTCAGGGTTGTTGTTTGGTTTTGCTTTCAGTCTGATGTTCAGCAGAAAATGAGTCTAATTAAACAGAGACTTCAGGAAGCTACCTCCTGGTTAGAGAAGTAAGGACCAGCAGATCTGCCAAGGAAAAATCTCCTGGGGTCCAGGGAGGAACCTCAGTTTGTGTCTGTGTTTCACTACCCCAAGCCAGTAGACTTGGGGCTCTTTGTGGCGAGTGGGTGGGTAACAGAATGAACTGGGCACCTGGGCTAGGCATGGCTGTGCCAAGCAAGCTATCGGGTGGATTTCATTGAACCCTTCCTGGTCTAGGAGGAAAGCTGCCTCTCATGAGGCTCTTGCAGCCCAGCTCTTGCTTTCCTCTCCTGCCTTATCTGCTTCTCTTCCCCGGTCTACTCACATTTTACCTTGGCTACTAGATGCATCTATCCCACATACAGGGCCCTGGTTGAGTATACCCTCTGGGCCTTTGCACATGCTGTCCCCTGCACAGGTCTCCTTTCCCACTTTCCCTCGAGAGTACCTCATCCTGTCCCCATCTCTGCATTCAACACTTGTTACCTGAGGTCTGTCACATGACTCACTAGGAAACTATCAGGATCTGATCGCGCTTCGGGTCTCAGGGACTGTCAAAGAAGTGGCATCAAAAGAAGGTCACATGAGTAATGCCTGAAACCTTCCTGCTTGGAGCTGTGCCCCTAGCGTAGATCCAAGTCCAGCTTGGCTCCTGGCCTAGTTACTTCCTTTCCCTCAGTTTCAGCTTCTCTTTCTGTGAAAGGTAGATTTGAGTGTCAGAACCCTACCGGGCTCTGCCTGAATCTGATATCCAGGGATCCCAATTTTAGTGTACGTCTCACCTCATCAAATAGAGACTGGCACCTTTGCTTATTATGAGAGCCACGAAGCTGACGAGGACATGCGTGCATGCTGCTGTGGCATTTTCCTGGGGCCACGCTTCTCTCACTTTTTTTTTTTCTGGATTGTCCCGCAGCGACAGGTCATGTACTCTGTCCTGATCAGTCTGCACTGTTGCTATGGACCTTCCCTTTGGGGTCCTGGCTGCTATCTGCCAGACTGAGAACTTCTGCTGCCTGCCTGGCTCTGGGTCTAGAGAGTCCCCACAAGAGTCACAGGGTAAGAAGTCCTGCCTGGCCCCACTGACCCCAGATCAAAGGGCTTGAGTTCCAACCCAGCAGGTGGAGGACCCTGTGCTAACCAGGCCTCCAGCTGGTAGGACTGGGGCATGAATGACACCCCCAGGTGAGGCCCTGTGAGCAGGCTGCTTCCAAGGCCAGGTCTAGCTTCTCCCCAGCATGGGTGAACTGCTTTGTGTCACTCAGACTTTCCAGCAAGTCATTGACTCTGTAGGGCAGCAGGGCCAATGGTGGAAAATCCACCCCCACCCCATCAGCATGCAAGGCTTCCTTGGGTCTGTAAATTTATGGCAGAAGCAGAAGGCTGGCGCCTGCCACAGCTGCCTTTGAACCTCAGGCTCACACTCAGCACCCGCAGGGGCCTTTCCTTCAGCTGGCTAGGAGAGGCCCTTGGTCTGGAAAGTAAAAGTCCTCTGTGGGGAGCAGAACCCCAGCTGACACCCCCTGCTCACTGCTGACAGCACTCCCTGACTCCCTGCTCACCCCTCCAGGGCCTCCCCAGGCCTTGAAAGCTCCACTGCAGGATGGCAAATCTGAGAGGGAGCCCTGGGCCTCCACAGGCCTCCTCTTCATCCAGCTAGCCTCCTTGTATCTTTGGTGACATCTAATGGGACGGGGACTTGGTACTTGGATTCCTGACCTCCTGCTTTTTCCTTCTCTGGCCTCAGTGTCCTCTTTGGTAACAATAAAGGGTTGGATAAGGCTGTTCTGAAGTTTCACGGGAGCCCCATTACCACACTCCTATCTGAGTCCCTTCTCTGAGCCTGTGCCAAGTCAGGGAAGCGTGTCTAGGCTGCGTGTGGGGAGCAAGGGCCCAAAACTAGCCCACTCACCCTGGGGGAGCAGTGACAAAGGTCCACACAGTAATAAGAGTTGAGTTGGGGGCTGGCATTTTTGATGTGCTTGTGTTTGGTTAAACAAACATATGCCTACATCGTCTCAGAGACCATGGAGTAAGAACAAATGTTGGGTGCTTGTGAGAAACTGTGATGAAGAAAGACACAGACCTGAGAATGGAGGGTGTTTTCTCCCAGACATGGAAGGAGAGCTCCCAGGCCATGACAATGGAGAAAAATTAGGTTTGTGTGGCAGAGGCAGTAAAGAGGAGAAGGCATCATAGTGTAAAGGGCTTTGGAACCAGAAAGACACAGCCTGCAGACCTCAGCTCTGCCTGTCATCCTTGGGACTTACAGGAGTGGTTTGACTTGTCTGAGATTTAGAATTTGTAGAAATCTTAGGGTTGTAAGAATTAAATGACACTCAGCGGCACAGCATCTGCCTGGAAAGGACAAGGTCCTGAGTTTGATTTCTGGTGACCAAAAAACAACAACAACAAAAGAAACAATAGAAGATCCTCAAAGCACCCAGTCCAGCACCTGACAGAGGTCGATGGAGATATAACTGGTGCTGGCAGCACGATATGCAGAACTTTCTATGAGCCCAAATCTTCTTGCTGCGGCCATGCAGCCAGCTGGGCATAAGCTCCCTGTCACAGCTATGGGCATGGGACTAGGGTTGGTCAGTCAGGGAAACAATGGGGAGAGAGCCTGAGCCAGATGTCTCTGAGGTCTTCCAGCCCTTAGGTCTCTAATTCCCCTAACTCATATGGTCCTCTGTCCCAAGACTTCCTTAGAGACATTGGATCTAGTACCTTTGTCCCCTGAGTCTGATCCTCTTCCAGGTGACCTAGTCCAGCTAAACTTTCTTTATATGTTCTAAATCTTGAAACTCCTACTTCCCAGGTCATTTTCTCTACCTATACTCAAAGTTCTGCTCCTTATATTAGTCACCATTCTCTGGGAATCTGGTCAGAATCTAGTCAGAAGTTAGTAGAGAGTCGACTGAGAAAACCACCTTCCCAGATTTCGATACAATATCTTTATTGATGTGGCCAAAGAGGTCAATGGTTGCTTGGCTGCTTGTCTTTCTCTTGGCTACAGCAAGAGATCCACCCACTTTGGCTAGATGCTCTCAGACAGCTCAAGAGTTATAGAAGAAGTACAGAGCATTCCAGGGAAACAATAAATCCTTGTGGGATGAATGAATGAAGTGTCTGGTTTTTGGCTCAGACCAGCCCTGAGGAGGAAAATCCAGAGAATTAGGGGGCACAGAGGAATCCTCCAGGCTGAGGATGGTGCTGTAGTTTTTCCCTGGAATCTCAAAATGTTTCCTGTCTCCCCATTCATCATCCCATCACCCTGCAGGTCACCTTCTGCCTTCCCAGTCCCTCTCTTTGGGAGTAGAAGGATGCTAATAGACTCATAGAATCACAGACTGTCAGCACTACCCAGATCTCTGCACATTTGGATGGGGAACCTCCTCATCATACAGATGGAGAAGCCCAGGTCCAAGTGCAGGGAGGCTGTCAAGGTTTCCAGAGTCATCCAGATGAACAGATGAAGAGACAGCACTGTGTTGGGCAGTGTGTACTGGTAAGCCCTGCTTATGGGAGATGGTTGCCGTTTGCAAGGTTTCTGCATTGGCCCCAGCCACCCCAGTCCAGCAGTTCTGCAGACACTGAGATCTCTGGGCTCAGCGGCCCTGCAGAAATCCTCTCCCTAGACCCCATGGGAGGCCTCCGAGGGGACTATGGGAAAGTCCTCACTCCTGGGGCTGCCCACAGTAGCCGTAAATAGAGGACCTCCAGTTCAGCTTCCAGATCCTGCTTTGGCCCTGCTCTTTTGGAGACCCGATACAGGAGCTGCTCCTCTCTGGACCTCAGTTTCCCCATTCAAGTAATGGTGGTGCAAAGCTGGCCTGGCACCTGGCCCTGGCACCTCTGAGCACTCAGCCTAGGTTATCTGAGTGCTGCAGCAGGAAGGGGTTTGTATTTGCCTTGAGCGTTTCCTGCTTTGGCACACACCGAGCCCCCTATCTAATCCTAGGGTCCCAGGCTTGCCCTCTAGGGAGCAATTGCCATGATTTAAGGTTCCAGATTTCCTGGACCATTAGTGTCATGATACTTTATATCTGGGCCTCAATTGCTTTTTAATTAAAAATGAATCCGTCCCAATCCTTAGTTTTATGTCCATCTCCGGGAGCCGGCAAGGTCCTGCTCTGCTTGATGGTTTCTGTAGCCCTGCTTTCTGCTCTTTTTCCTCCCTTGAATCCCATCTCCCCCTGTTTTATTTAGGAGGAAAAGGATCTGGAAGTCTTTACCAACACCTTCTAAGTGTTAGGTACTGAGGCCCTCAACTGCACACTACAGATGCCCAGCACCTCACATTTTAAGGCATCTGTGCGGAATGGTGAAAGGAGATGTCCCCAGACCAGGTATGAAATAAGGCAGAGGTTGTGAGGCTGATGTCAAGGGCTGTCCTCACCCCATGGCAAGTCCTGGGGCTTGGGGACAGCAGGTTGTGCATCTTGTTGATGCCCTAAACATCATCTGAAGACTTAGGCCCAAAGGAAGAAAAGTACAGGGACTCTGCCCTACCAGAGGTTGGAAAGCAAAATCTAATTTCCCATGAGGGAAAGTGGACACTCTGGGACTGTTTATCATGGACCAGTCTACGGGTCCCCATAGGGCTGAAGGAAGGGCTGAAGACACCAGCTGGGTGAGGGATAGGTGAGGACTGCAGCAGGAGGAGGAACCACCGGTGTCAATGAACTGCAGGGCGAAAGGTCTTAGCAAGAAGGTGACCGAACACCTGTGGTGCACTCCAAAGAGAGGACGCTGGCATTTGAATGCTACCACCCTGAGAGGAGCCCCCACCAGGACTCAGTAGCCCAGGTGAAGCCATCTGCTCCACATCCCAGACTCAAGGCACAGGGTGGAAGGAGGAAGAGAGGAAACAGAGGAAGCCAACCAACATTTCCCTTCAGAGTGGAATTGGAAAGGGGCTGGAACGGGTGAGGAGAAACTGTAAACTGAGTTGTGACATTAAAGATCAGGCTGGGTGCACCTGTTAGTACCATGCACAAAGCAAGGAGGCTGGAGTGCGTCCTGGGACACTTGCAGGGTAAGGAGGAACATTCAAGGTGGCAAAAAAATAAAGCTGCTGAACTTGACTTCCCCTAAGCGCAGCTTGCTCCATGGGCTGGCTGCACACACCTTGTCTTGCTGGCTCTCACAGCCAGTGTTTCTTCATTCCCAAGTTACAGGTGAAGAAAGGAAGGCTCAAAAAAATTCTATGATTGCCCAAGGCGCCTTGAAGGGATTCCACATTCTGGGTGGAACTCTTTCTGATCTAGCACTCCTCAGCTTCAGATTCTCACTCAGAAGCTCAGGAGCAGGATCAAGGAGCAGCAGGGAGCCAGCCAGGAGCTTCCTGCCCCTCCCCAGCTGTCCTTCCATGGGGACAATGGCACAGACTGCTCCTGGGAGAGGCTGGCACAGCTGCTGGTCCAGGGAGCTCACCTTGGGAAGCAACACTCTCGCCTTGTTGGTTTCATTGAAGGATATCATAGACCATCCAAGGGCAGAGGCCGGGGGATGTCCTGTTCTGAGGATGACATGTTATCAGGGCACTCAGACATGGACCCTGGCTGGCAGCTCCCCCACCTCTCTGAGGCCAGCCATCCAATCTAAAAATCAGAATAGTAACATTAGGTGTTTAAGCAGCACAGGAACACTGCGGCTTTGTGGATGGCTAGACAAAGGAGACCCCAGCTTGTTCTGTCTACAACTCATGAATGAATCCATGGTGTGCTCCAAGGATGGTCATTCTGGAACTCTGGAACTAGACTTCACAAGTTTGAATCTTAGCTCTAGTGTGACTTTGGAGCAAGTTACTTCTCTGTGCCTCAGTGTCATCATCTGTAGCATGGGTAACTGTGGCACTGACACCTTACAAGGTGGTTGAGTACATTTATCTTGATCAATCTCTGCAGCAGCCACATGAGGTTGAAATAACTGCTCTTGTTATTTCTGTTGTAGAGATGTGAAAACTGAGACTTGGCTTACTCCAGGTCATGGGGCCAAGTGGCAGAAGCAGAATGGAAGTGGAGCTGGCTCTATACCTGTGCCTTTCGGCATGGCTCTCCATAGAGGACAGCTGAGGAGGGACAGCAAGAGCCTTATTCTTGGCAGGCTCCTTGTTGTTCCTCCATGACAGCCACACAGGCCAGCCCATTCAGGGCCTTTCCTTTTGCTCACCCAGCACACCAATGGCCATTGTGGCCCAGCTTCGGCTGAAGGAGGGCCCTGGCTGGGTTGGTCCATTATTTCCTCCTAAAGTGAAAAACAGCAGGCATCGCCACCGAGACAGTCCCCCACTGGGACCTCAGCTGGCCCATTTCCCCTGCCCTGCTCTGTGAGGGTCCTGCCTGCTCCTCGCAGGCTTTGAGGGGAACAAGGCAGGCAAAAGGATTTGTACCTGCAGCCCAGCCTCTTGCCTGCAGTTGGTCTTCTGGTTTGGGGCTCAAGTGCCCACTCTGCTTTCCAGTGAGCTTTGGATTCTCTGGGTCAAGGGGTCCTGGGCAGCCTCAGGACCTGTAAATCGTCTAAAGTGATTTATTGGGGCTGCCAAGTTCACAGGGACCATAAAAAAATGTGGAGTTTGAAACCCTGAGACTTGGCTTACTCCAGGTCTACTGACCTGGGGCTGAGTAAGAGGGGCAAAGACCCTCAGAGAACAGCACTCTGTGGGGCAACCCATGTTTAGATCTGCCAGGGCCTGAGTCAGCATCCGTGTGAATTGGCTGGCCTGGTGTGTCAAGGCATCTTATCCGTTCATAGACCCCTGATTCAGCTGAGGGCCGTTTCTTTTTAAATAACTTTTCTTATTTTCCCTTGATTTTGTATACTAGCCTTATAGTCTCAGTTTATAGAAGATGGAATTAAGACTCTGAAATGTGAAGCAGTTGGGGGAATAAGGAGTCCTAGGGGAGACAAAAGGAGGAAAAAGAAATGACCCAGAATGGGCTACCTTAGGGACCATCCCATCTCCAGCTGTAGCAGGGGCTTTTGCAACTATGCAGTCATATCTGAGTGTGAGCCTTCCATCCATGGGAATGAGAGAAATAATGCAGCCATGTGTTTAGGCTGCAAGGTGGGAGACGGGGACTCTTTATCTCTCATAACAGCACTGATAGCAATCATACAGGAAAGCACAATGAGGGCACCTGCCCCACATGCCACCACATGGTAAGCTAGTGGCAAACTGGCCTGGGCCCGTGAAGCCAAAAGGCCAGGAGGCCCCTGGAGCCAGTATGGAGTGTGGAGGCTGCAGCAGGCCTCCAGCCTTGAGCAGCCCCTGTCTCCTCTGGGCGTCGGAGGGATCTTCTTTCAGCTGCTGACTCCCTGATTTCCTAACAGGAACCAGCTTTGGTCTCAGTGGCTCTGTGGGAAGAATTCTTGGGACCAGAGATCCCAGGTCCTCAGAAAAAAATGTAACCATGGTTGTCCCAGCCCTGTGCCCCTCAGGGAGTGATTTTCATCCTCTCGTGATAGGGTGCTTGCTCCTCTTAGGCAGCACCTTTACAAGGGCCCATCTGCCTGGGAGAAGATCCTTTAGGACTGGCTTCAGTGTCTGGCTTTCTGTGCCTCCTCTTACTGTATGTTCTATTCTTACTTTGCTCTCCTGTACCCCACTTGTTCATTCAGAAAATATCTGCCATGCTTTATGCCTAGACCGCCCCTCTGATGTGTGAGGCTCTGACCTTGTTCTCCTGAGCTTGCCCTCAAAGCTAGTGGCCAGAACTTTCTCTTCTGCTCGAAATGGTCCTCAGAACAGTCTTCAAGACCCATGTGATGCCAGAATGCAAGCCAGAGCCCCAGACTGAATGTGAGACCCACATTATAGGCCCAGCTCTGATGACATACTCCTCCCCGGTCTCTTCCATATCATGGGAGACTTGAAGCTGATGTCTGAATTGTCATTCTGCGGAAGACTCTGAGCAGAGGCTACTCTGCATAGAGGCCTTCAGCTCTAGCTCATATTCTATTTCTTCTGTCAAATGGTTCCCTTCTCTTAGCCTCACTGTCAGTCCAGTATGCCCGTGCAAAACCCCGAAGGCTATTCCTGTACACCACCCACCACCAGCTGGCACCAAGTAAGGTTTGGTTCACATGAGTTGAATGGGGAAGGGTGACAACAGGCAGGGCAGAGTATACAGCACAGGCAGGCAGTGTGGCCTGAACCCTCCTGACCGCAGCACTGACCTCTCTGAGTGAGTGTTTAATCTTCCTGAGCCTCAGTTTTCCAACAGGTGAGTGGGGATAATCCTCAGAGAGGGAGTTTAATTATGTATTTCATATATTGTTGGTATATAATAGAAGAATGATTTTGTTTCACCTAAGCAAGCACAGAGGTTTCTGTGATTTACAGAGTATGTGTGCATTCTTGGGGGGAATGCCCACAGATTGCAATTGTATTGCAGGCAAATTGTAAAGCAACTGTAATTGCAAAGTGACTGCGTGCCCAGCTTTTCACCTTGGGCTCCTCGCTGTGCTTCAAGGACTTCACAGGGTGAGGAGCTGAGCGGGCTGTGTGATCAGTGGCCGGTGTGGTGGTAGACAGGCCTCAGAATACCATGTCAGCAGGTGCCTGGCAGGCAGCACAGGCAGGGATGGGGACAAGGGCTGTCTGCCAAGTTGGTGCAGGCTTGATTGCCTCTACCCACCTTCGCAGCCTGGCCCAGTTAAGAGGTTTTGCCCCGCTAGACTCTGAGCCCTGAGGTGGAGGAGCTCACAGGAGAAAGGAGGCCCCTGCTTTGGAGGAGCACTGTACAGAGGCCTCTCCCCTCCCCAGTGATTTCACTTTTCTCCAGCATTTTCCTGAGCACCTACTTGGGCTGGGTCAGTGATCTCAATTCTTCACTGATTTGCAGTGGAGGAATGATTGCCTGTGTTTTAGAGATGAAGCTCAGAGAGGAAGTGACTTGCACAAGGTCACCTAACTGGAAGGATCAAGCCAAGATTTAAACCTTAGTGTTTATGTTCCAGTCTTCCAGAGCATTTCCACCACAGTGCCACAAGCGATAGGTTGCCCCTAGACTAGTCCCTCCACTTCCTCTTCCCTTACATTCCCTTTTCTGGAAAAAATGAAGTGAGAACTGGCACCACCTGGGGAAATGCTGGGTCCATCAGCCCCCACCCCAGTGAGCTCATTTCTAGAAGGGAGGAGTCTGGGAGCAGATCACTGAGCTACAAGAGAGTGTGCCCAGAGCACTGTGAGAAGAGCCGGCCTGGGGGTGAGGGGAGCACATGTGTTAAGAGAATCTGCAGCAACTTTTAACTTTTGTTAAACTCTTAATTTATTTTTCTAGCTCACCTCCTTCCAAAACAAAGATGGCCTATGCACACGTCACAATTAGCTTTTTTTTTTTTTTTTTTTTTTTTTTGTCTTTTTCTTTTTTTATCAGTACCAGGGATCAAACTCACAACCACACACTTGAAAGCAGGCGCTTATGCCACTGAGCTAACTCCCCAGCCCCACAATTAGCTTTTAAAAGCAGGAGGGGAAGTCAGGTCAAAAGAAAACTTAAGCCCACAAGGGTCAGGTAGCTCACCAAATGTCAGCTGGGAGATTTTCCCTGCTTATCCATCTGAGACTCAAACACAGCTCGGAACTTTTCTAGGACTTGAGCCGAGGCAGAGGTGTACCAGTGACTTTCTATCCAGATTTTAGGCTTGTATCGAATTTTTCAAGTGAACTCTTTATGCAGAAACTCAGTGAATGTATCAGATTCAAGGAAAGCCGATCTGTTGAAGGGAGAGGAGAGCACTCAGAGCCCTGACTACTCAGCCTTTCCTTGACCATCCTACCTGCTCCTGAGACCCCTGAAGATATGAGGGCTGTTAACCACCAAACTATGTTTTTATTTGTCCATGAGATAAAACGTGAAGGAATCTAGAGAAAACCAGCTGCCATTGCCATCAGCCTGTTTCCCTCTGTGGGTCTGTGTACTCCCACCAAGCCAGGGTCCTGCTGTGCTCTGGGACTCTAATCCAGTCACTCACATCCATGTCTGAGAGCATCCTCTCTGGCAAGGGAGGCAGGGACTGCCTGGCTAAGGTGGGCTCAGAACAGCCAGCATTGACCTGGTATTTGCCTCTTTCACCATCTACGTTTATACTTGACTTTCACTTTTTCAATTTTAAGATGGTGTGAAAGTGATGTGCAATTCAGGAGAAACTACTTGAATCTTATTTTATCTTTGGAGAGGATGAGAATCCTGAACTCATGGGCTCAAGCTCCCATCTTGGCCTCCCAAATAACTGGAACTACAGGCAAGTTCCAACATGCCTGGCTCTTCCAGTTTTGAATACTGACCTTTTCTCAGGCTAGTGATATGCCCCATGACACTGTCTCTTGATGCTGGCAGTGCAGTGAGCCCTAGCTCCAGACAGACACAAGATCATAAGGGTGAACAACTGATACTCCACAGTGTACTGTGTTGCTAAGCTAACACTGCGTTGCTAAGTTCAATAAAGTAGATGAATTGAGTACATTTTTTACTCATGGTAGGTTTATCTGGATGTAACCTGAGGTACATCTATAATTATAAAATGGGAAGGAACATTAGATTCCATGGTGGAAGGAGCAGGGAGAACTTGGCTGGAATTCTAACTTGGAGATGAGGACCAAATAAGAAATTTCCAGCAGTTTAACTGAGTCCTTACTATGTGCCTGGCATGGGGGTCCAGTTATAGGGGCCTGAAATTTATAATTTGGATGGGGCTTTTTAAAAGAAGAAATTAAAAAATAAAAATTATAAAATCAAATGAAAGAGTGAATATTTGTCAAGAATAAGGAAAAAAATCACAATTATTATATTTTGTAGTATTGACTATAGAACCATGGTGTACCTACCACTGGGCTTGTATCGCATTTTTCAAGTGAACACTTTAGCCCTTTAAAACATTTTTTTAAAAAAAATTTGAGACAAGTTCTCGCTAAATTACTGAGGCTGAATTTAAACTTGTGATCATCCTGTGTTAACCTCCTGAATAGCTGGGCTAACAGGTGTGGGTCACTGTACTTGGCTGCCACAAAATTACCACACCCATTTTTAAAATGCATAATACATTTTTCTTAAGTGTGAGAAGTGTTATACTTTTTTCTTATAATTTTGAACTACATGCTTTTTATTTGCCTTCTCTATTATGACGTTTGCAATATTTTCTATAGAAAGAAAAATCACTCAATCTTTCACATGATTCAGTGAAACTCACTTATTATTACTACTAATTGGGATTCACTATGTATGCAACTTTAAACAAATTCACTACCCGTGGTATTGACTTAGGCCTACACTCTACAAATACAAAACTTTTGATAAATTGTGTCTCATATAGTTCCCATTAAGAAAAAGATATGTATGATTTCTAATCACAGTGGTACCTCGGTTCTTAAACTTAATTGATTCCATTATCTGAGGAAGATGGCTGCATTCACGTCCATCACCCCACAAAGAGTTCGTGAACTGAGGTTATTAGGTTGTGTTATCAGTTATATTCATATAGGACATAGTTTGTTTGATAGAGCCCAGTCCTTGCCTACACTATGGCAAAGAATCTGATGCCTAAAAGATTAGCCTGTAGCTCCTACATTTCTAATCTTGTTTTCCTCACTAGCCACAGACTTTCAGGGCAGATCAGCTCCCATGCCAAATGAGTCAGTGTGGTGAGCAGTAGAGGTGTTCATCTTTGAGACTGTCCTCACACCAGACTGTTTAGCAAGAAATATACCCATAAGTAACCATGAACCATATAAACAGACTCCACAAATCTCAAATTACTGTACGAGGATCCTCAAGTTATGAAATAATATGAAATAATATAAAGCATCCCCTTAGCTAAATCCCCCAAACACTTTGGCCACTCAACACTCCTTAACAGGGAAGGAGAAGGAGGGGAAGTCAGAGGAAAAAAGAACTTGGTACCTGCCTTGTGTGCCTAACATGGTTTATCTTTTATAAAATTTTACAAAAACATAGGACTATGGGAACATAGCGCTAGGCTCTTCTCCAGAGAAGAGACAAATGTAAGACAGAGGCCCTGAGCTGTAGACTTCATCAGTTTCTTGGTCTATCTGCCTCTATGCCAGGCACTGTCGTAACCATGCATTGTCTTAGCCAAGCTTGGAAACTGAAGTCTTATAAAGACAGAGAAGCCAAAAGTCATGTGATAGGGGACAAGTTTAAAGTCATAACAATGTTATCCCTTAAGCTTTCACTGGTAACATTGCTCCCTAAAAGCTGATAGAACTTTTCTCAAGAGATGCCTACATGGATGGATGGATGGATGGATGGATGGATGGATGGATGGATGGATGAATTCTTACTGTACATAATTCATTAGGAACCCAGCTGTTTTCTCAGTTAGACATAAATTTCCTAAAGGCAAGACAGACTCTGAAGTCTCTATGGTCCTTTCTGAGAACTCAGTACAGGGCAGGGCATAGAAGAGGAATTCAGAATCCAGACCGGAGGACAGAGGGATGAGGAAACCCAGGACCCTGCTCCACACTCAGAACTCCACAAGATGAGCTGTGTCTTCTGGGTGCTTAGAAGCAGCATGCAGAAAGAGTTCAAGTCCTTCTCCCTCTGGGACAAGAGCCACCTACAGAGGACCCTTACCTGCGGCAGGAGGTTGGACAAATTGACCTCTCAGGTCCCTCCCCTGCAAATCATCCTTGTCCAGTCCTCAGCTTCAAGGCATTCCCAAGTTTTTCTCTGGAGTTTTCCAAGGTGTCCAGGGCATGAGATACCCACCCAGGTGGTCCATTCCAAGGTTAGTAACTGGAACGGACAATGCCCACAAGCTCTAAACTGAGTTCAGTTCTGCTTGAGGCGTTTTATGGGCCTGGCCTGGGTAAACATGGGCCCCATTAATGCACTGGGCTTTCACCCCTGCTGCTGTGGGTCTCACTTTCCAGAGCCACGGGCACTGGAATGTGAAGCTTGAGGGCTCTGGGACTAGACAAGTGAAGCAAAATGGCTTGGTAAGGCATAATAAGGACTCTCAGATAGCATGCAGGCCCTTTCTCCATCCCCATTTATCAAGCCCTACTCACAGATTTGGGGTTGGGACTTGGGGAAGGGAGGAAGCAGTGACCCACTGAGGCAGAGGCAGAGCTAGAACCTCCAACGCCAGCCACCAGTCCATTGTGTACCGTTACATCCAGGCCTGGTTTTCCCTCTAGATGGCTAATGAACAGATGAAATACATAGTCTGGCCATAGCTGGGTTCTTATGGGAGCAATTGGAATGAAACTGAAACTGAGACCAGGAATTGCTGGGCTCTTTTCCTCTGCTTATTATTACACATTCCTCTAGTGACTCCACACAGTTTCCCTAGTGTCATCTTAGGGACCCCAACATGAGTTAGACCTGGCCTTCATCCAGGATTAGGTCTCTGTTGAGAAGTCACAGAGGTAAACACAGGCAATGACAATGACAAGCCGGTGCGCACAGTGCAGGGACAAAAGGGAGCCCTGAGGATGACTCCTAAAACAGCCTGAGGTTAAGAGGACCAGGGAGTCCCTGGGAGGAGGGAGAGATGAGACCTGACCTAAATTTTAAATAAGTTAATCAGGTGGGTAAGCTATAGGGAGCTATGTAGGCTGAGGGAACTGCGCCTGAAAAGTGACAGTCCTTTAGAGGTACCCGGATGATGGAGAACAGACAGACACAGGAAGCACTCAGTAAATATTCTTTGAATGGATGGATGGATGATTGTTAAAAAGTGTGCTGTAGCTAAAGTGTGAGTTGGGTGTAGACGAGTCTGGAGGGGCTGGGAATTAAGAGAGTCTAGAAGATGTACTAAGAAGGTTTCTGTGGGGTAGGGTCTATGGCCATGGCACCTGGGGCAGGAATTTGGGTGGGAAGAGATCTAACTAGTTTGGCCTTGAAGACCTATCTGGAAGCTGGGATAGAGTTATTAGGTCAAATACAGGACAGCTCCATAGATTTGCATTTCAGATAAACAGTGGATGGTTTCCTTAGTTTCAGGGCTGCTTTCACTGCAGCAGGGGGTGGAGTAAGTGCTAGAGGACAAGGCCTCAGCTGTGGGCCACTGGGAAGTGGTGGGCTGTGGGAAAAGCAGACGGTAGTTTGCATTTTTTAAAAATGGAAACTTGTTTTTAGAGTATACATACTAGAAAATACACAAATCATAAAATATACTTTTCTCAATAAATTAGCACCCCTGCTAGCCACCAAGTAGGCCCAAAAACAGAACAACGCCTCTCCTGCTCTGCTTTGGGCCTTCTGGCTGCATCTGACTTTGTGGGTCCATCCCACCTGTCTGTTATGTGTTGTGTCTGTGGGGTCCAGGGTGTGGCCAGGGGAAGCAGTGGTCTTTGCTCTCACTGCTGTATAGCAGGGACCCCTGTATGAAGAGACCACAGTTTATTCTGAACTCTGACCGCCGACAGGCATTTGGGCTGTGGCCTACGTGTGGCTATTGGAATACGATGTTGTGAACATTCTAGCACTGGTCTGTAGCTGCTTCTCTGTGCATTGTGCTTGGAGTATACTTAGTGCTGTGCTGGAGCCCACGGCAGGAGTCTATTAGGTGCATTTCTGTCCACTCTGCTTGCAAGGGCATTGCATTGGTAGATGCATGTGGGCCAAGTTAAGATTATTTACACCATGGAAATTTGCAAAACTACATTTTGTGAACTAGTTTTTAAGCATGTACCAGAATACATTGGGTTCCTAGGATCTATTAGGCTTTTACTGCAGCACAGTTTCTCCAATTGTGCTGCACTAAAAGCTTTCCACACCCTAGCCTTCCCCCTGTGCCTACATGGACCTCCTCTTTCCTGTATCTTTACCTCCTTGCCTCATTTTCCACTTGGCCTCTGTCTAGGGTCTGGGGACACCTGCAGTGAACCTGGGTACCTCCAACCCCAGCCCCTGCCACGAGTGGACTGGAAGCTAAGGTGAAGTCCTGCTTGCGCTCCTCTGGACTGCACTATTCTCCTGAACAACAGGAGATCTGGGCTCCAGGACCCCAGTGGAGCAGTGAGGGGCAGACCTCCAGGCCCTGCCACAGGGTGTCAGGGCTGTTATTCTAGTCTACATCACTGTTTGCAAGTCAGCCCCAAGGATCTGTGCCCTGAGCACAGATAGGTCTGGCCTGCCTGAGCTCCACAGGGAAAAGCACCCTCTGCTCCTTATCTGTACCCTGGCTGAGGGCAGACCGGGGAATCTGCCCAGGATATGTGGTCAGCCCCAGAGAAGGTGCCCAGTGAAAGCTGTTTACTTCTGTGTCTTCCCCATCCTCTGGGCTGGCTGAACAGGCCAGAATCCCCAGTGGAGGCTGCGCAGGGGCTGTGGTATGTGTGTTAGGGAGGAGTTACGTGTGACCAGCTGGGCGGCGAGGTGCATACACTTCTCTCGGACCATGGCCCATTTCACTCTGGCAGTTCTCTGCGAAGGCAGGAAGCAGTTTGTATTTTCAGAAGGAAATGAGCAGGTTTTGCTTGTGGGGAGCAGACAGCTCTGGGAAAGGGCTCCAAGGGAAACAGGCCGTGGGAGGGGAGGCCAGAGGCAGCCTCTCCCTGTGAGGTGGGCAGGTGTTGACCAGCAGGGCTGACAAATGAGCTGACCATGTCCCTTCCCTGATACTGTTGAGAGATGCCTCCCCGCTAGCACAGAGATGCCAAGAGGTGTACACAAGCCAGGCATGAAGAGGAAAAGGGCCCAGACTCCTTTCACCACCTTGGGGACCCCACAAATCAGAGCTGGCAAGGGGACAGCAAGGCCCACAGATCTTTTGCCTGGGAGGCTGGAGCAAGAGGTGGGAATGGGGGCTAGAGAACTGGCTGGGGTTGTTATGCAACCAAAGTTCTATTGGTCCTGACTTTCACCTGCCCTTCCTCTATCCTCCATCCGTGGGTTCAATACAAATCCCCTGAAGCCCCAGGGCAGGAGTGGAGGATGTAAGAGGGAACAGGCCCCTGGAACTCTGCCTCTAGGAGTTCTAGATCTGGTGTGTATGCTGGGGGGCATGGTTGGTTGTTAGGTAGGTAATACCACCTGGGTACCCTAAGATGGGTGACCAATCCTGCCTGACAGCATCAGCAAGGCTTTGGGTGAGGGTAATATTTAAGTTGGCTTTGGATGGGAGTAAGGACAAAGGAAAATGTGGGGACCCGGACTCCTGGGGGACAGTGGGTGAAAACCCTCGAGGTCCTCAGATGAAAGGAAACTCTAAGAAGAAAGTGATGGGGCAGGAAGGACCTAGGAACTCAGGCCTGGGGTGGCAACAGGGACCAGCGACTGGATTCTAGTACTGCCAAGCCCCCAACTCTTGGTGTAAGGCTCACTGGGAATCGCCCTACCCAGACAGGTGGCGAGGGGCCCTGAATCAGTCAGGGGCTCAGCTCCCTGCTCTGCCTTTCTTTGCTCTGGGCCTGAGCAGGTATCTCTCCCTGTGGCCTCTAGGGGAGGTTGGCCTCACAGGACTCACAGTCTGTTGCAGAGACAATCGCGACTTAACACATGGCCACTGCAAAGATGGCTGTGCTGGGAGGCGAGAGGGAGCTGATTCAGCCTGAGGATCAGGAAGGACTGTTTTGGGGCAGGAAAGGGACGGCCCTTAAACTGAGGCCCAAAGGGAGAGCTGAGCCCAAAAGGCACAGAGGAGGATAGTCCCAGCAGAGGCTGAGGCAAAAAGGAGCCCACAGGGCACAGTCAAGGCCAGCTGGCTGGTGCCAGAAGCTCAGGGAGAGGACAAGAGGCTCACCCACACTCAGAGCAGGGTTGGAAGCCACATATGGTAACAACTGTACCCCAGCTACTTGAGAGTCTAAAGAAGGAGGATTATGAGTTTAAGACCAGCACGGACATCTTAGCCAGATGCTGTCTCAAAATTCAGAGAACTGGGTCAGTTTCCAGCTCTTGAGGGGAAAAAAAAAATCCAGGACTAGAAATCCCTGAAAGGGAAAAGTAGAGATAATCTAGCACCTTCCTAAGCCAGAGCCCTACAGGGTGATGGCTGAGCACGCCCTGGCAGTACCCTGTACAGACACACTGAAATTCAGAGGAAAGCATTTTTCAAATACTTAGCTGTGGCTCCTGGGTGGCAGAGAGCTATAAGCTATGGCATTCCCATGGTGGAAGGGTATCTTGGTGCTGAATGTGGTTCCCAGATGTCCAGGCTGCCACCAGGGGGGCATAGAATGGACAGGAAGGGAAACTCTGCAGGAGGAGATTGTGGGGTAGGGGACCAGAGCAGACAAGCTGGATGGGGAAAGTGGCTGCACCTGCAAGATGTGCAAGTGGAGATGGCAGATGGCCTGACACACTGCGCAGCAGGGGAGGCAGGTTGCCTAGGGTGAGCAATGCCTAGGGAGGGAAGGTCTAGAAGAGGCTAGGTCAGAGGGCAGAGAAGCTCTTATCACCCACCTCTTATCACTGCTATCATCTGGCTCCTGACCTTCCCTGAGCTCTCGGGCTCCAGTATCTTCCCTCCTGAGTCACCCCTCCTGCCAGCAGCCAGAGGGCCCTGTGTCCTACAGATCACTGACCAATCTCTGCAGCCGCCCGCCCTTGGTGATTTGGCACCTGCGCTTCCAGGCCTTCTTGCCTATTGAGCCATAAACTGTGTACTTTTTGTGGCTGCCTCCCGGAGGGTTTTGTGTGGTTTTTCCTACTATGAGGTGGGACCCAGTCTCCCATACTCTTCTCTCTGAAGAATCAGACTCATCATTTACAATTCAATTCACCACCTCATTCAAGGAGACTTCCTAGGTGGGTTAAGTCCCTTCTCTGAGTAGCCCCTGGGTTCCTACAGTATCCTCTGGTCAGGGAGTCACATGCCTGTTATCTCCAATAGACTAGGAGTAACCTATGGGCAGCTCTTAGGGAGGAGCTCAGAAGAGGAGCTGATTGTTAAATGAGTAATGCCACTATCTAGCCAGGAATCTGGTCAAGAAAATGTGTGTGTGTGGTGGGGGGGGGGTCCTGTCCTAAGGGTACATGGTACACTGCCAGGCACATGATGGGCACTCAACAAGCAGAATGAGAAGATGGAGAAGGTTGGGGAGGGAGTCACCAGCAAGTCCTTGGAGGTGACAGATGCTGTTCCCACTGGCATTTACACACTAGGGAGGATGTGACGAGAGGAAAGTCTGGGCAGGGGACAGCACACAGATGGGCAAGGACGACGATGCTATGAGGGCAGTGTAAAGAAGCACAGAATGGCAGGAAGGGATGCTGAAGGATGTGCCTTAGGAAGGGTCCTTAGAAACAGCTAGTCCCCTGGAGCCTCACCATGGCCAGGCCCAGACCTTGGTGGGCATCTTGGCCAGTCTGGACTCTATACCAACATACCACAGGTTGGGTGACCTGAGCATTGAACATTTATTGCTCAGAGCTCCCAAGGCTGAAAGTCCCAAATAAAGAGACTGGCAGACCAAGTGTGATAAGAACTCATTTCCTAGCTCACTGATGGCCAGCAGCTTGCTGTGTGCTTATGTGGCAAAAAACAGAGGAAGTAAATCTCTCCTGTCCTTGCTTATAAAGGGCAGTAATCCCATTATGAGGACCTACCTCCTCTTGGAAAGTAGTTGCCTAGTTCTGCCCTGAGACAGGCTCTGGTCCAGGGATGGCAGTTCTCTCTGTGGCAGAAAAACTCCCTGGGGGAAATCCAGCAGATACCGCCTTGCATCCAGACTGGAAGTTAGAATCAGGAGGTCCCTTCTCTGCCTCAGCACAGCCTTGGCTTTCCTGTTGACTCCTCCTGGAGTGGAGGAGGAGGAGACAGAATTGCCTCCCCAAAGCCCACCCTCCTAATCACATTGGTGATTAGGGCCTCAAGAAATGAATTTGAGGGGACACAAGCGTACCGGGTGCCTACATAGTTCATCAAATCCCACAATTCCCTGTGAATAGGTGCTGGCATCGGCCTCGTCTGATGGGGTAGAAAGGTGAGATGAGGCACTGAAGAACCTGATGAACTTCATGGGTCAAAGGTGGGAGCACAGCTCAGAGGCCGACTGCTCTGACCTATGACCCTATGACCCTATGACCCTACCCTGCCTGATCTATGGCTCTGCCTATGACCATACCCTGATGTCTCTCCTCCCCTTCACTCAGCAGGAAACTCAGATCCCAAGAGAGCAGTGGCTTAAGTGGGGCTGCCCAACCTGTCCAAGGAAGGACCTGGCACTGAGCCCAGGCAAGCAGAGCTCTACTACCCAAGTCAAGCCATGCCTGGCTGCACCCTTCACCCCAGGATCCCTCCTGCTGGAAGAACTTCAAAAGCACTAAGATGCAGAAGGTGCATGCGCCTGGCACCTTTTGGGGAACAAACCTCAGGCCTGGTGGCCTCTCATTGCCGGCTGAGGGCATGGGTGTGAACTATGGAATCCTTGGAATGGAATGTGCATTGTCCCCAGAACTCCAGGCAGGGAGGGCCACCTAGGGGATGGGCTCTGAGAACAATGGGGGTCTAGAGGAACCAGCTTCTGGGAAAGACCGGGGAGGGCAAGGAGGGCAGGGCTGAGTGAGACCCTGGCTGCAGGTGCATCAGTGAAACCACAAAGCAGACAGGGAGAGGCCTCCTTTGTCCACAGGACCCATAGATGCCAAGTATGTGCAGCACCTGCTCTCAGGAGGATGCAGGTGGTGACACCCCTCCTTGCGCAGGATCCCTAGGACACCCAAAGATGCTCTCCCCTCTTTAGCTCATCTTGGCCCAGTAGCCTGTGCAATGAGCTTAGTGCTCACAATTGTAACACAGTCTCATACACTGAGAAACTAAGGCTCAAGCATGAATCTTCCATAGTCACATGGCGTGTTACAGGTGTGCCCCTGCAGTTCTGTGTTTTGTCATCCCTTTGAATGCTTCCACAGAACACTCCTCTCTTTTCCCTCACCCTGATCCCCAGAACCTGAAGAAGATGGCATTTTGGGACAAACATACTAGGAACCTGAGAGGGTGCGGTCGTTTGTGGGACGAGAGTCTGAGTGCCAAGCACTCAGGCAGGGACATCCATACATGTTAGCAACTCTGTTGCCCTGTCCCGTAGCCCACCCATCCATCTCTTTTCTCCTTCTCTCCTGGGACAAACAATTTCTTTGCTTGGGTGGTCCTGGCAGTTTTGCAATGTGTGGCTTCAATGACACTGTAGGTTTACTCTTACCTCTTGCTTTCACTTTGGGAGCAGTAGCCCACAAAGAAGGAAAGGGTGAGGACTTGGGTGTCAAGTGACCCTCTGTTGCTTCTACAGTATGGCCCTGAGCAAGTCACTTCACATGCTCTCTCTCTGGTGAGGGTGTGAGGGTTTCCCGAGATACAGCGGTCCTCTCTCACCTACTTCTCTCCATGTCCTCTGCCCCCTGGGGAAGTCAACAGGAAGGCCAAGGCTGTGCTGAGGCAGAGAAGGGACCTCTTGATTCTAACTTCCAGTCTGGATGCAAGGTGGTATCTGCTGGGTTTTTCCCAGGGGGTTTTTCTGCCACAGAGAGAACTGCCATCCCTGGACCAGAGCCTGTCTCAGGGCAGAACTAAGCAACTACTTTCCGAGAATTCTGATTCACCGTGGACTGAACATATACATTCTTAGTCTCACATCTCACTCCCTATTGTCTCACATTGTATGATGCTGTCACGTGCTCTCCAATAGAAAGACCTTGTATACTTTGTATACTTCCTGTCCCTATCCCATCCATCTATCCATCCCACATTTATGGAGAGCCCTTGGCTTCAAACAAAAAGATGTTCTTCCCTTAGGAGTCCCAGACCTTTGAGTGTTCCTGGGTTCACAAAGGCAAAGACCCTACTCAAATATCAACAGCACATAATGATCAGAGCCACTAAGCCTGATACTATGGAGCCCAGCCTGGGGAAATTCAGGGACAGCTGCCCAGAAGTCCCAGGGACACTGGGCTGCTGCATAGGAGGAGTCTTAGGGGAGAGGATGGTGCTCTCTGGGTGTCAGAGGAGGCTGAGTAGGGGCTACGTACCAGTCTTGAGGTAACACAGGGATTCTTAGCTGAGGGAGAGCTCTCCACCTGTGCCTGGCCAAACTGATCTTGGGATGGCCATGACTGCCTGTTCCTAGGTTCTGTCAACATGGGCCCAGATCCTCTCAGTAAAGTCCTGCACACACTCCAAGGCTATACTGATCACCACATGCTGGAGCCTCCAACACAAAAACCTCTTCCCTGTGGTGAGGGCCACAGTTGGGCCATTCTGACACTTCTGACAAGGCTTTGGCTCCTTCCTTCTCCAGCCCTGCCTCAGCCCTGGATGTTCCCCACCACAAACAACCTTGCAACAGCAGGTCCTCACAAATGCTAAGCAAATGCTGTGACACTGAGCCACACTCTAGCCCTGCATGGGCCTCTCTGCCTCCTTTCTTGATGTGCCTTCCTACATGCAGTCACTTCCCCATCACAGCCTCAGCTAGCATTCAAATGCCCTCTCAGCCCCATCTTCTATTCCGTGTCCCTATCCCATCCAAAGTGCTTGAGCCACATTCCGGTGCCCAGAGTCCAAATGGGCCAGAGATCCTTGAGCCTTGTTGTCCATGTCTTCTCTCTGCCTGGATCTATTCCATCTAACAGATTCCCCAGGTGCTTCCCCTGCCAACCCCTCCAAAGAGGTGCCCTGATAGATCCCTGTTTCTTTGTGGGAGTGGTGGAAGGAATGAGACGCGTGGAAGCAGAGAGGCAGATGAGGGACAGGAAGCAACAGGGCAGGAAGTGGGGCTGGGATGAACCTAAAGAGGCTCCCTCTCGCTGGCCCATTTGGGCCACAGGTCCTGCAGATATTAGCCCCTGGCCCCTAATCAGAGCTAGGAACTGATGTGTAAGTGGGAATCCTAGAATCAAGAGAGCCAGGAACCTCCAAGGTCATATGGAGGCACGGGACAGGGCTCTTCCTAGGCCAGCCCAGCAAAGCACTCTCCAATGCACAGGAGCTCTACTCCCACCCCAGGGACCCACGGTTGGGGGTGGGCAGAGGCACAGGTGGCTGGGACCAACTCCCCACCAGGCTTTCCTAGTAAATACTCAGTGTCCCAGAGCAGGTGGCACAGGGGCATTCAGCCAGAGCCACACCCACACAGCCAGCTTCCTCATGTGGAATCTTTGCAGCAGGAAGGCATGGGTGACGCGGTTGTTGTTTTCCTGGTCCTCTGGTTAGGAAGGCCCTACAATCACACAGTGGTGCCACTGCCATCCTGTTTGGGAGCAACAGGCCCTTATCTAAGCAGATCATACCTCTGCCTCCCCACTGGGGCACTCCCAGCACAGCCAAGAGATAATACCTTGAGCTCAGGAATCCACAACAGCAGAGAGGCCACGCAGGAGTCCTTCCCACACATGGCCTTGTTGGTTACTACCACCAACCAAAGTGTCCACTGGACAGAAATGGATGCTCTGAAAGGGGAATGGGCTTGCTCAAGACTACCTCACAGATCCTGAGTTTCTAGACGGTGACACCATGACTGCAAAGCCTGCTCCCATTGCTGCAGACCCAGCTTTCTGTGCCCTGCCTCCTTCACTGCAGAGTGGAGGAAGAGTCAGCTGGCAGCAAGGGCTCAGGTCCTGGCTGTCCCGGGGGAAGGCAAGCAGTGTGAAATCCCCTTGGAGTTCTGAACTCTTAGCCCTGAGTTCCTCCTCCCCTGCAGTCTCCTAAGTCTTACTCTCCTGGCCCAGGCCAGTCTCTCTCAGGACACGAAGTCACCCATGCTCTCCTCTCCAGGAGTAAGGAGCCAATCCTCTGTCCCCAAGACCACCAGCCGCCCTCTGATTAGGTGCTCTTACATCAACAGAAGGCACAGGCGATTTTGGCTGGGAGACTGGCCAAGCACAATCTGCAAGGAAGAAACAGCCATAGGACCAACTGGCCCAGAGCTTGGCTGGCAAGCTGCAGAGTCCTTTGTCACATGCTAGTCTTGCATGAAAATCTTATTGGTCCCCAAGCCTCAGTATCCCTTTCTCTCAGGGAGTACCATGATAGCCGCCACTTCATGTAGGCACCTGGAGGAACCACCTTAGGGTTTGCAGAGCCCATACGTGGGGTGAAGTGCATGGGAGCTGCGTGGTAAGATGGAGGCAGTGATGTGTGGAATGTTTGAACACTCAGCAGATGTGGAAGCAGCCCATGGAAGCAGCACAGGCGCTGGAGGCTGGGCCTAAGTTAGAGACAGCTGAGCTCCTCTCTCTCAAGGGCCTGGTGTGCACAGCCCATCATCCCTGCCTTCACCACCTTGTTGTCTGGGTAAGATTTTCCCTGCTTTCAGCAATGGGAAGGAACATGGAGAGGGAAGGTATCCTGGCTGAGGAGGCACAGACTCAGGGGTGGCCCTGGGGAATCCACGGGTCCTCTGGCCGGCACACTGCACAGCCAGACCCCTTTCCCAGCGCCACCCCAGTGGCTCATATTCAGCCTTTCACCCCACTCCAGAATCTCAACAGATGTCTGCTGTTCACCTGCTGGGGAGACCTGGCTCAACTCAGACAGCTGTGAGGCTGCCATCCCACCACTGGGTGATATCTTCACCCTTTGTGTCCTGTTACTCATGTGTCTGGTCTGACCCTGGATTCCCTCCACCTTTGAACTTGATCAGGGTTGGGGCTGGGTTCCACCAGCTGGGCCTCCCCATGGCTATGGGGCTTTAGGGGATCCCTCCCCTAATCACTGCCCCACTGTAACTTCCAAGAGCACAAATGCAGACACTTGCTGAGAGTCTTCTTCAGCCCCCTTGCAGGCCACCCAGGACAGGAGCAGCAGTGGAGCTTCCACAGGAGGCCAGTATACTTCTGGATGCATCATTTAAAGTATAGTGGTCAGAGCCATGGAGGGGATGTCCTTGGAAAAATTGCCAGCTCTGGGCCCAGTGGAATAACTGAGCTTGTTCAGATAAGGAAAACACGTTAAAAAAGGACTCAAATCTATCTTAGAAAGGTTGGTTGGCTGTTATCTATAGATGGTAGTGTTGACAATGATTTAGGTGATTTGTGCAGCTTGAATTGTGGAAAATTTATCTTTTTTTAATTTTGAAGAGAATAAAACCAAATGAAATAGAATAGCGTCAAAACAAAACAATGAACATGGTATAGGTCTTCAAAACATGATAAAAGGAAATCAGTATGCTGGGACTTGGTGGACCAACCAAGAAATCAACTAACCAGCCTTCCTGGTAAGCTGCACAAGCCACGCAGTTCCAGGTTCTGTGAGTCTACCGGCATGTGAGCTGAGAATCAAACAGCACCTGTGTCCCGTCCCATAGCCCCCCACCTCAGAGGACAGGCTGAGTTGATAGCAACTAAGGTACATAAAGCAACTAAATGCTTATATTGTTGGGTTGATTTTGCAGGCCTGGGGCCAGAGGTCTGAACATCTCTTGGGAGGATGACAGTATGCAATATAGCAAATATGGGGAATTTCCTTCTATCTTGTCTTTGAAGTCAAATACTGTTTTCACTGTTTTGCTTTGTTCTGATTGTTTTCGCTTTATTCAACATTCTGTTTTGATTGGCTTTATTCTGTTTTGTTTTTGGTTTGATTTTGCTTTAACTGATGAAATGGACAATTATTGTGACGATAACAAGATATACTATGGTAGCTGTTGTGGTTTTCCTGGTATCCTGCTTTGAAGTTTTGTACCAGTTTTGCTGCATTGTTTTAATTGGCTTTGTTCTGTCTTGTTTTGTTGGATTTTACTATCTTTAAAAATAAAAGAAAATCAATAATGGCTACCATAATGTTTCTTGTTATCTTCAAAATAACTGCCCATACCATCAGGCGTAATAAAATCAGACAAAATAGAACAGAATAAAAACAAAGCAATGCAATTGTAGGAAATGTAGAAAATTTAAGACACACAGACTAACAGAATAGTATACTGAGCTCCCAGTGTTAACAGTTCTGAAGAAACATCATCCCTTCCACCTCCAGCCTGGAGCCTTCACTTATCCTGGCATTTTGGCCACAGAATTGACTTTTCCAGTGATTTTGTAGCTCACTGAGACCAGACTGAGGCTCATCTATGTGGGTCTGCAGCTCATATGGGCTAGGGGGAAGCGGTAGGCCCCACTGAGGGCTGACATCAAAGTGGTTGGGTGAATTCACCAGAAGGAGAGGAAAGCTCTCATATCTGCTGAGCACCAGCTGGTTAGGGAGCTTTCTCCTGAGCCACCTTCCTTCGAGGAAGTGGCTGTCAGCCCACTCTACACATGAGGAAACAGAAACACAGAGATTGAGCGTGCCACCCAAGTGGCACAGTCTACACAGTGTAAAAGGTGGCCAGGAGCCTCTGTCTGGGATCTTTATCAATCTACAGTGAAGAGAAAAACTTGTTTGCTCTGCTGGCCGCCCCTTCCTCAGTGCTGGGGGCTCTAAGAGTGGTATGGCCACGTCTCAGGACCTTGGAGACTTGGTAGGGTGACCCACTCACCCCATCACTGCAGATGGAAAGATTGAGGCCCAGGCAAGAAGGGATGTGGGGGGAATTCTAGGGTGGAACTTACTGAGAGACCTAGGCCTTTACCACGCTGAGCTCTGACCCGCTGCTTGTGAGCGTCAGTGTTTGGTGACTGTCATAGTGATCCCACTAAGTAAATGTCATATCAGACCCTCTTGTGGATGGGGCAACTGATACACAGAGAGGTGACTCACCTGGCCCCAGCTCTCACCACAGTGGCTGAGATTTGAACCCAGGAATGTGGCTTCAACATGCGTAACAAACTATTTGGAACTTAATAGTTAGTAGTGTTCCCAGCGGGCCAGGGAAAGCTGCCCTGGGTCTGAAGCTGCCCGGTCCCCGCCAGCCCACCACCCACTCACCCTGTAACCTGTGATAGAGGTGTGGAAGAGCTCAAGTTCCTACTTGTAGGAGGGGAGCTGAGGGCCCAGGGTCGCTGCCATCTCCCTGACTGCCCAAAGCCCCTAGCCCACTCAGTGTAAGGCCCTGGCTGGGCCTGCACAGCACAGGCCAAGTTCCCCAAGTTCATCTCTCTAGCAAAGCCAATAGACCACGTGGCATGCAGACCATTATCCCCTCCAGGGAGGCACAGCTCAGTTGTCACCACCAATACCAACGCCTCAGGGCACTTGGCAGCTCAGCCTCCTGCCTCTGAGCCCACCCCTATGAGCCAGAGAGAGGCTGTGTTGGCAGTGGCAAAGGAGGTCAGGAATGGAGATGCAGGCTGATGTTGTAGCAGGGTGTGATGGGCTCTGTGGCCTTGGGAAAGTTACTGGGCCTCGCTGAACCACCTTTCTTGCACCAGGTTTGGTTTGTCAGCCAAAGTGGGCCAACAGGGATAAAGCACAGTGCACACAGAAGAGGGCCTCCCATGCTCCAGCTCCCTCCTTCCCATCACCCTGTTCTCCAGCCCTCTCCAAATGAGCCCTGCAGTCTGGTGGCGAGGAATGCTCTTCTGTGTTTCAAGGACTGTGGCCTTGGCTCTAAGCAAACACCCACACAGATAACTCCAGGGCAGTCAGATCCCCCTCCAGCAGGGGCAGCTCCCGGCCAAACAGGAAAGGGTGTGGGCTGCAGGGAAAGCACTGGGACTGGTGAGGAGCTGGGAAAGAGCCCAGCCTGGGAGTCAAGGGGCCTTCAGCTCGATCTGGCCTGGAGATCTGGGCGCAGGAGGGTCATGCTCTAGAAGTCTCCTCTGTCTGCATAATTGTTCCCAAGGATTTATGTATCTGTGAAGATTTTCTGCTTCAAGGAAGGGCCACCTCCCAAGTATGTGCAAAAGAGACAGGTACACCCTGCTTTTTGTCATTTTTCTCTTGTTGCATTTCCTACACCTGCCTGGAGGCTGCTACCGGGCAGAGATGTCTCCAGAGCCCAGAACAGGGCTGCCACAGAGAGGACCATTGTTAAGCATTTAGTGGGTGACTGAGTGGGGGCCCTCATGAAGAATCCTCTACAGCCCTGGGCAGATGGGGACACCAAATACTCCAGGCCAAAACCCATGGTGAGTAATCTCCCCTCTGCCTACCGTGTGCCCCTAGGTCCACGGATTGTGCAATGCCTAGAGGACCGACAGAGGGTCCGGGACCTGTCTCCACTGCCCTCTGTCCAGATTTTGACCTCTCTGGAGTCTCTAGCCTCCAGTCCCTGCCTTGGATCTGGGTTTGGCATATTGGAATAGGGTATGGGAAGTCACTGTGAAGCTGACATGTGTCGGGATAACGTGGTGAGAGGAGCGGCTATAGGCTCTGCATTCAGAAAGAACCAGCTCTGAGCCCAGCTCTGCCACCTGCCAGCGGTGTGATCCTGAAAAAATCATTTAACCTCTCTGAGCTTGTTTCACAGCATTTAAACAAATCAAGGCATAAAGTTTACCAATCCAGGTGCACAGTGTGGTAAGGAACCATTATCCACGTTCAGAGGCAGGCTTTCAGACCTCTAAAACAACTCCTGTGTTGAGCCCTAGTTCTTCATCTGTACGTATGACAGCTTCACAGGATGTTGTGAAGATCGAATGAGATGAGCTTCGTCAAGTGTGTAGCCCAGCCTGGCACATAGGCGACAGCAGTGGACTGCTATAGTTTCCCTCTTACAGTCACTTAGCAATTTTCGCCTCCTTTAAGCTCTCAACAGGCTGAGGCGTGATGAGGCAGTTATCCTGGCTTTGCTGTGTGACCTTTGGAAAGTGACTTCTTTTCTCTGGACCAATGAAGGGTTCAGGTCAGATGTCCCCCTCTAAAGTCTGTGTGTATGTTCTGGGGTCTCAGTTTTAGACCCTTTATTCCCATTCCATCAGGCCAAGACCTGGCCTCTGTGCAGTTTGTGTGCACTGGGGGTGTGGAAGGCAGCCGATCTTTGGTTGTCAGCTGGCCAGGCCAGCCCCTGGGGTACACCACAGAGCCCTATCTCTGTGCAAGATTACTCTCAGCCCCAAAATGCGCACAAGACATTTTTAGGGATCTATTTACCTCCCTTGTGGCCTCCAACCCATTTCACATTTGTCAAGAAGAAACTGGAGGAGTCCAAGTTGCCCTTCCTCCCCTCCACCACCCTGGGGACACATTCCTGGACCAGAGGAGAGTGGAGGTGACAACAGAGAAGAATAAATCCTGAAAGATAAAGCCCCACACTTCCTTCACTTAATTCAATGTGATGCATTCCGATACCTTCCCAGTCCAGCTGGAGATGGCAAGGAGGGCAAAGGTCTAGTTTGAATGGAAAGAAGCTGCTCTCCTGAGAGCAGGGAAGCCCAACCAAGGCCCACTATCAAGGCCTTGTATACTGGACTGATGGCCTGGCCAGCGCATGGCCTGACATTCTAGCTGCCATCTACCGCACTGTCCCGCATACAAGGATCATGTGGGGAGACCTGAGTCTTGCAGGGTGCAAACTTGCTGTTGTTAAAGGGTTCAAACAGAGGGGAGAATCACCTCGGCCAGGATGTTATGTGAGGACCCCGGCATGGCCCCAGGTCAGGCAGATGAAGATTTGCATTTTGAGTCTCTCTTCGAAAGCTGGTTGATTTTGGACAAGATGGCTGTTTCCTCATTACAACCGGAGGATGACCAGCCCGTAGATTGCCATGAGGACCAAAAAGTGCAATGTCTGCTCAATGCCCAGCCAGTGCATGAAAATAGGATCCAAAGAAGCAGGGTTTTATTGTTTTATCTGGTTTAACTCTCTGTGGCTGCTGGAACAAACCACCATAAACAGTGGCTGAGTACATAGCAAATTTATTATCTTACAATCCTGTAAGGTCAGAAGTCCAAAATCAGTCTCAATGGGCTAAAATCAGGGCATCAGCAGGACAGCACTCCTTTCTGGAGGCTCTGGAGAGAATCCATCCTCTTTTCCAGCTAGAAAACCTGCCTATATTCCTTGGCTCACAGCTCCTTTCTCTCATCAAAGCAAGACTTGGCCGACTGTGTCTTGTGTCCCCAGTCACTCTGACACATTCTTCTGCCTCCTTCCACTTTTGAGAACCATTAGTTTACAGTGAGCTAATCCAAGTAGTCCAGGGTTATCTATTTTGAAGTTGGCTGATTAACTACTTGCTAGAGTTTGGAAATGGTTTGAGTGTGTTCACCAACAGTAAATATATTGGTAGCTTCGTCTCCAGTGTGGCAGTGTTAAAAGGTGATAGGAGCCAGGAGTGGTGGTGAATGTCTGTAATCCCAGCTACTCGGGAGGCAGAGACAGGAGGACTATGAGAGAGAAGGAAGAAATAAGAGGAGGAAGGGGGGAGCTGAGGGAAGGAGAGGAGGAGAGGTGATGGGACCTTTAAGGGTCAAAGCATATAGTGACCCCTCCCTTCTCTCTGGCTTTCTGTCATGCGTCCACCATGAGGTAACCTAGTCAGGGACCCTCATGAGAGCCTGAAATATGCTATTTGGATTTCTACCCTTCAAAACTCAGCTAATTGATTCTCTTTTCTTTATTACCTACCCAGCCTCAGGTGTTTTACTCTGTACTGAAAACAAACCAAGGCACAATCCTGATTCCATCTGTCATTTTAATTCTTCTTTGTCATTTAATATAGCATAGTCGCAAGTTCCAGGGATTCAGAGGTAGACATCTGGGGTTGGGGGCTTACTGCTCCATCCAAGTAATTCATTCCTGCACCAAGACAGGAGGACTTCGCTATCTCCACTCATCAGGAACGGTCAGAGCCATAGTAGCCTATGCGTTGTTTTCCGTACTGCGCCCCCCACCCACCCTTTTATTTTGTCTTTTTGAGACAGGGTCTCTCTATGCAGTTCAGGCTCGCCTTGAGCTCACTTTGTAGCCTAGGCAGGTCTTGAACTCACAGCAATCCTCCCTCCTCAGCCTCCCACTTCTGGGATTACAGATGTGAGCCACCACACTCAGCTAACATCATTATTTTTATTTTTATTTTTTTTACTTTTTTGGAACTGGGGATCGAACTCATGACCATGCGCCTGCCAGGCAGGCACTTGTGCTGCTAAGCTAAATTCCCAGCCCTTTGTTCTTCCCCTTTTTGAGTAGCAAGTATTATCACAGTTGCCTGGCCCTCTCTCCACAATTGTAGAGTGCCAGAGTGTGGGGGCCACTACTCAGCAAAGACTGCAGAACCTGGAGAAAACTCTAACTCTGAAGAAAAAGAATGTGTCACCTGGAGACTCTGAACTCAGTAGTTATCAGTCTTGGATTTGCCTTCTATTTGGGGCAGTAGAGGTGATGAGAAGGCAAAATCTTGTATGCAAATAAAGACGTGTGGCTGTTGGTCCCTCCAAGAGCAAATGGTGTGAGACAGTTGTTATTTTTGCCCTTTTATTCTGGTAACAACACTCTGGTTTTCCTCTAAGGTAATCCTTCCCCTTATTTACCTTCCCCCACATGTTGACTCATCTATTTTGGATACTATAGTGTGGTCCTGAGCTGGCAGTAGGACAGTCTCATATCTTTCCAGTAACAGGGACTTGTTCAGCAGGGCATATGTGACCTGTCAACAGTGATGGGATTTAATAGTTGAATACTTGCTGAGACTACTGAGAAAATGTACTTACTCTATTTTTTCTTTTTTCCTTTTTTTTTTTTTTAATTAGGCTACAGTATGAGCAGGGGCTGCATGCAGCCCCTGGATAAACCCGTGCCTAAAATTCCCATACCCTTGGACTTTTCAGTTACGTAAGTCAATATTTTTCTTTCCTGGCTTAAGTCAATTTTTGTCACTTTAGATGGTGATTGGGATTATTGATCATACATAATATCCTGACAGGGCTCTCGTCATTTACAAAGAAGTTTCACATTCACACCTCATTAATCATCACACTGGCTCTGGTTTGCAGATAAGGAAACTAAGCCTGAGAGAGGAAAGGTAACTTGTTTCCAGTTGTACACTAGTTAGATGCCGGGCCCAGGTTTTCTAAGATGAGCGCTCATGCTTTTTCTCCCCTCTTGTGTCACCTTCCTGGAAGGTGAGGAATCAGAACCATTTCTGGGTAGATGTGCAGTCTGAGCTGGGCCCGACAGAAGGCAGAGGGGAGGGTGCTTGAGGAGAAAGAACCTGGAAACGGAAGCCTGGAGGCGGAGGATGAGCTGACGGAGGGCAATGAGCAGTCTGGAACCAGCTGAACTGTTTGTTCTCTGTGGGGACAGGCACACTGGTAGACAGGCCTTCCGTGCCAGAGTAAGGGATGGCTACCAAAAGTCCTCCGGCCCCTGGGACATTGCAGGCTGAGGTATCTGAAGAGGACTATGCCAAGCACAGAGGAACAGGGCATCAGTGGTGGACATTCAGCTCCACGACCTCTGTCTTGAGTACCCCAGATCACACACTGTGGATCAGCACCCACTCTGCTCTGGTTCCAGGGGGACTCCTGTTTCAGGTCAGAGGAAGGGGTCTGCTTTCATCTTATACCGCTATCAGTCATGCACACATGGTTTCTGTCCTAGGCTTCCATGCTGATCCTTCTTGCCTGTATAATGTGTGATACGGGGCAATGCCTCTCATCTTTCTGTACATTGGTCTTGTCTGTAAATTACGGAGTCATGATTGAGATTTGCAGTGATGAAAACAAAGCATATTGCAGGACACTGAGTAGGTGCCTTGCAAATGGTAACTATGACCTTCCCTCTCCTCTTCCCCCTCCTCCTCCTCTTCTTCTTCCTCCGCCTCTCTTTTCTCTCCCCAACTCCTCCTCATTATTGTGGGCCCACCTCTGGGCCCTCTCCTATTTTTCTCCCTCTGTAGCCAACATACCAGAAGCCTGACTCTTCGCACTGGTGCTTTTGGGCCTGGATTTCTGTTTCTCTGCAGAGGCCTGGAGACTGATCCCTGCCCTGCAAAAAGAAATATTCAGTCCTTACTCAGGGACATTGCAACTCTTGCCCCAACTGCAATTCATTATTATCCTTTTGTGCTTATCCTGCCTTCTCCATTCACTCCTCAGGAGGCAGGTCTGTGTCTATCTTGCGGTGTACAGAAGAGATTCCCTAAATATTTTCTGAAAAAAGGACTAAATGAGTGACTTGCGCCTGAACTCCTGGCATGGACTGACAGAAGCACCTGGTACAATGGGCAAGGCCCAGCCTCTGAGTCCCTGGAGCCTCCATATCTGCATGTGAGGGTGGAGGACCAGGGCAACTCTCTGAGATAGGTAGGATTTAACCCCAGCTGAAGAGCTAAGGTGTACAGTGGCCTCAGCCTTCCAGGAAGTGGTGAGTTGGAACTGGACCCCAGCTCTGTGTCCAAGGCCTGTCTCTCAGTGCCCGTCCACTGCTAATTTCAGTGCCCACAAATCTACAGCTGCATATTTATTTTTATCTGAATGTTTCCTTTCTTTTGCCAGTGATTTCTGTTTTCAAAAGACCTTTTGATTCTTTAAAATGATACTTGACAAATCTAGAAAATGGGCAATCATTCTTGAAGTGTTTTCCAAAGCCAATTATGATGGAGAAATATAGTGGGGTGCCACCTCACACCATTGTTCTCAAAAGCCTGATGAAAGTTGTCACATGAGCAAGCTGCTGACCTACAAGCAAATGTGTCAACTTATGAACAATCCAGTCATTCCCCGATCTGCGTTGGATATTAGCCAAGTGCTGGCTATTAGCCAGCTGAGTGAGTTGTGCTGCTCGCTCCCTGGAGGGGGATTGTTGGATGGGAAGGATTTTCCAGCTCGTGACTTGGATGAACCTGGAGTTATTTCCCTATTGAGTAGCTCCAGCCTGAGAGGCACCAGCAGCCCTCGCTGAGGGGTGGCTGGGACAGAGCAGGGGTGTGGGCCAGCCCAGTGTGTCCAGGCCTGGCCTGTGGCGTAGCTCTTAGAGAAGTCTCAGTAGGATTCGAGCCTATGCATCAGCAGGAAAGCCCCTTGGACACCCAGAAACTGGGTTGAGGAAGGGCCTGGTTTCCAAGGGGAGAGGAGACACCTTCTGTCCAGCAGGCAGTGAAGGCTGGAGTCAGAAAAGACTGAGCACATCAGAGGAGACCCCAGCCCACAGCTGAAGGGACCAGGGTGGGGGAGGAGGAGGCCGCAGGGAAAGAGGGCAGGAAGGGGGATTTGGCACAGGCCTCTCCTGCCTGGTCTCAATTTACTTGTGAGGAGTCTCCTAATAGCCGGGTGAGAGTCGTGCACGCTTTCCTGAGAGCCTGCTAAGTGTTTATGGAATGATTTGTGAGGAGAAGTTTCTTTGGAAGCAGCTTGGGGAAGGTATGTTATTAAGAACTCTTTCTCCAAGCTCCCTTGGCCTGCTTCCCCCAAAGCCCCTGGGGTCTGGGCAGCCCATGGTCACAACAGCTGTTTGCTATTTTGTAGGTCATGGGTCTGGGGGAGATAGGGAAGTGGGGCAATTTCCTCCTCCCCAAGAGGGTGCCATGCAGCCAAGAGCACTGGAAAAGGGTCAGAGCTCCCTCGAAGAGAGCTTGGGGCCTGTCGTAGGGCTAGGACTAGAGCAGACAGCAGGGCCAGAGATGACCAAGAGGTGGGGAATGGGAACAAGCCACTAGTCATTTAATAATGTGGAAGTCACTAGTGAGCAGTATAGACAAGCTAAAAGGACTGCAGAGGGGATAGTGATAGGGATGCCTTTTCACCAGGCCGAAGCTCCCTGGGCTCACAACTGGCTGCTCATCTTGCTATTCCCAGGCTCAGTGGACATGCAAGGCAGGCCCAGTGCAGGGACTCTGTTGTGAGTCGCAGGCCCCAACAGAACCTAGCTGCCTTCACTCAGCCCCCTGCCTACCCACATGGGTAAGCTCTGGAAGTTAACTATGAATTCTTGGTTTGAGAAGCTCAGGACAATCTACAAATGGCCTAATCATCATAAATCTGTCCCACCTGGCAGCTACAGACAGTGCCTTCATCTCAAGGCCAGCAGCTGGCTCTGCAGACCCACCAGGAAGGAGTGGGGATTGGCCATGCAGACTCTCCAAGACCCCAGCCAGAGGATGTGGGATTGCCAATGTTTGAGCACCACAGCTCTGGGAGGTTGGGCTTTGACCTCTCCTACTTTATAGCTAAAAAAATTGAAGCCCAAAGATTGAAGCTGCAATCCTAAGGTTGCATAGACCACTTAGGAATCAAACTTATGTTTTCAAGACCAAAGCTGGTGTTCTTAAGAATAAACTACACTGGCTGAAGACACTGGCTGAGTACCTTTCATCTTGCTTAACATACTGCATGGTCATTTTCTTTAATGTCTACCTATATGTCTGGCTCCCACTTATCTGAGGCTCCCAGAGGACAAGGGTCAGGTTAGCTTCATTATGGGTTCTTGAGTCCTAGGACCAGGCCTGGTACAGAGGAGATGGATGGATAGATGGCTAAATTCCAGGTCAGAATTTAGAAGGAACTGCATGAGCAAATCAATGATGCTCCTAAGATGGTAAGGATCATGGAAAGTGGCTGCTTGGATGTGCATTTGAAGCAGTGGATTACAAAGGTGCTAAGTGCCAAACTGAGGGGCTTATAGTAGAAATTTTATACTAGATATTGTGGGAGTAAGTTTTGGATGTTACGATGATTGAGGGTCTCCACCGGCATTTTGTGAGTGGGACCAGTTGAAAGTCTTGTGCAACATATGGGTGAATGAAATTCTGTTTATAATACCTGTGGTTTGGACTTAATCCTGTTTTACATATAAGCACCAATTACTTTTTATATGACTCTAATACACCCTGAATTTTCCAGGACTACAACTACCTTGTGATAGAACTTGTGTGGGGGGAGGACCAGCGGCGGCTGAAAAAATAAGAAGTATGAAATATAAATGACTTTTATTTTGAGAATTCGGGGAGAGACACCCCCGACTCCCTGGGGCGTGGCATCTCCACCCCTGGGCCGGCCATCTCTCCATGGAACACGTGGAGTGAGGCACATAAGTAGCCTCGGCTTGGGGTGGAACCTAAGGGGGGCATTAGGGATGCACAGGTAGCCCATTGGTCTTTGTTTGGCATCAGAGGTAGATTCCTAATGGAAGGGGAGATAGGAGCTCCTTGGCTTTACCGGCTACAGTATCCGGCCTGGGCCAAAACCCTTTCACCTCATAAATTGGGGGAGAGCTGTCCTTAGCTCAGAATATTATTGAGACTGGTTCACTATTCCACAAAAACTGTGCTCTGGATAGGGACACTTCTCCTAATGTTTGGGGACCAATCTGTTCTACCTGGCCCCACCTGCAGGCACAGCAGTTGCAGTCACATAAAGCCTACTTATAGACCTTTCTATTATGTCTTCTATGGGAGCACAAAAACAATGACATATGTGTTTTTATTGTAAGTTACTTTCCATTGATTTCACTTTGGCTTTATTTATTCAGTGGTGTGTTGGAGCCAAGTCACATGAGAACAAGTTGGTTGTATTCAATATCCTCACACTGGTAGTTTGAAATCAGCCATGAAAGAAGTATTTACACCACGGAAATTGGCAAGTGATATAAATCAAGTTTACTTTTTGTTTCAACCAGAGGCCTGTTAAACATTCACCAGCTTGCTACTGGTTCCCATTGCTACTGGTTCCATTATATGCGGGGCAGGCTATATTATCTATGAAGATCATTTCAGTATGGGAATGGGGCTTTGGGCTCACAGGCTGGAGAACCACAGATGAAGAGTAAGGTGCCTACAGATCATTACAGAGATAGGAGTCTCCTGCGTGTGACAGGTAAGGAGCTGGCTCCTGAAGAAGCAAGGGAACTGTGAATCTTTGAGGCCTGTGAAAGACAATCAATTTACCCTGGAAGTCACCCCATCCTCTCCTCCCCAGGGAGACAGCTCCTCGTTCTTTCCTCTGAAGATTTAATAATTAGCAATTTTTTCTCTCAGACACTGTGCATGGGGGCTGCTGTGTGGTTCTGGGCTATTTTGTTTCTTGCTGTTTTGAGGGAAAAAAAAAAAACTAGGCAGAAAAGGAGAGACTACATGGCTTTGACAGTAACTAGCCCTCAACTTGCCTTGCTGAGCACCACCCCCCTTGTTATCAGTCCTGCTACACATCTTCCTTGGTGTTAGTCAAGACCTCCCACCCTCCTGCTGAGCTGCAGGACACTGCCCAGGAGTCAACAGCCCAGCTTCCGAGGGGAGGGCCTGCTGTATGCCAGGTACTTCCTTCTATCCCTCCCACTTCCTGCGGGATATTATCTTATTTCCCCTATGTTTCAGATAAGAAGAAAAGCTTGGGAAGAGCCCATGACTTGCTCAAGGTTACCCAGCCAACACGCAGTGGAGCCAGGACCAAAAGCCAGGCTGTCTGACTCCCAGCTGGGCTCCTAACCCCAGCTGGAGCTTTCAAAGGGAAGATGGTATCTGCTCATCCCCTCCCTTTGAAGAGGCCCAATGTGTAGGTCAGAGCTGGAAGGACCAGAGAAATGACCTAATCCCATGATTCTTAACAGTTCATAAATCTCCCCAGCCCTAGCACATACCAGCTTCATCGTCAGTGCCACCAGTCACTCCGTGATAAAAGGAGAGGTCCTCTTTTTCTAAGGAGGGATGCTTCTGCTGGCTTGTTTATTGTGTAGGTAAGGTCAGGCTGAATAATGGTGATTTCAGTGCAGTTATTGAGAGCCAATGTTATTGCTATGGCTTTGAAACACAAACAGAAACAGGATCTATTAATCACTAAGGAGTGTAATGCGCCTGTTGAGTAATCAGCCTGCCGGCCTTGGTACCTGTGGACCACAAGGATGAGAAATGAAATACCACTGCCAAATTCTTGGACTCTGGCAATGGAGGCAAAGCCTGGGAGTAGAGGTCATGGGCCTCATTCTGGAAACCTGCTTCCTACTGCCCATGCACTCAGGACTGGCACTTGCTCAACTTCTCACTCTTCCAACAGGGAAACCGAGGCCCAGAAAGGTCACCCGGTAGACTCAGGACAAGTCCAGGCTGGAGCCAGTTCTCGCTGGCTGTCTGCAGTCTGGGAGGACAGCAAGTGCTCTTGAGCCACGCCTGGGGTCCCATGAGATATTTTCCATCCCTCTCTGACCTGTGCCTCCTCCCTCTGACACTTCCCAGCCAATCCCAGTCCCCTCCGTCCGCTACCCCGCCTTTGCTGGTCAGGCTGCCAAGGTTTCCAGAGATGCCTGGGGACAGGGTGTGGCTTCCAGAATGTCCAGAATTGGGGACTGGGCTGGAGAGAAATCAGGATTTGTGTCTCCTCTGTCCTATCCCAGGCTGTCCATTCATGGCTCCGTGGGTGAATTCAGACAGTATTTGGGAGTTGCCAAATGGGCAGAGATCCCAAAAATTTCTCCAAAAACCAATCAAAAAGGCCTTCCTTGACAGGAAAAAGCTTAGGATGCATGCAGCTGATCTTTGGCTTTTGAGCTCTCAAGATACTAGCCACTAATGTGAGCTAGTCATTTTCCTTGCTGGGGCTCAGTTTTTCTCTTCTATAAAATAGGCATAAGGTGTTCATCCACTCAACAATCAATGTTACCACTTCTATTCTTATGTTCCAGATACTGAGCTAAATCACCTTCTAATGTAGTGTCTCATTTAAATCTCACAATAACCTTTAGAACTAGGTTTTATGCTTACTATTTTAGGGATAAGGCAACTACCACTCACAAAGTTCTAACAGCTTGTCTAGCATTGTACAACAGATCCAGGGTCGATACTGAGGTGTCACTAGGACACATTGTGAAGGCAGGAGTGTGGTATCTTGTATGACAGGAATAACAAGTCCAATCACACAGAAATTAGGGCAACCCTTAATGGCGGATGGTACAGCCTGGGTGCAGAACTCAGTTCTGGGGCCTCGCCATTCTGAGTATCAGAGGAGGGCATTGGCCACCTCCATCGTGATGTCAGTGGTCACCTGGCTGCCAGAGAGTCCCGCTGGCAGAGCTGGAATGCACAGTAGTTCTTCAGTCTCTGTCTGCTCTTGCCAACTCCCTGAGTAGCTGGAAGGAGAGTGCTATGCAGCAGGGTTCTCAGATCGAGGCAGTTGAGAGGCCATGAGAAAAGGAGCCAAGTTTCTCAGACATCTGCAGATTCAGTTCTCTGCACAGTCCTGTAGAGCCAGGACTCTTAACCTTGTTTCATAGGTCAGGAAACACAGGCCAAGAGACTAATTTAAAGGCGCGCAAGACTATGATTTTGATTTCAGTCTCTTCCCACAGCCCATGGCTTTTTGCTGCCCCCAACACCAGTCCGTACTTGTTGCAGGACATTGCATGAGTCATTACATGAGTCTCAGACTCTGAGAAATGAGAAGATTCATTCATGCCCTTGTTAAACAGTATTGGAAGATTTCAGTGAGATCATAGATGGAAAAGGATTTTGCAGTTTTCCTGATGGCTGACACTTTGCTTTATGGGACTGCAAGGGGTACTGATGACTCCTCAGTCTGAAAATGTAACCTTTTCTGGTCTGCCTCAGTGCCTACAATTCTACCATTAGAGCTGCTTGCCTTAGGTCACACTTTGTCCCCAGTAAGCCTCCTAGAAGAGTGGTCTGAATAGGGCAGTTATCCATTCTCCTCATGCACTAGAACCCTCACAACATTGCATATGTTTGGATCACGTTTGGAAATTTACAGGAAGGAAGATGGTCTGGGATAGATAAATAGTCCTTTCCTGGTTATGCTCTTATCTGCTAAGCTCTGCTCATCTTGTACACTTATACTCACCATGGAGCAGGGTGGTGAGGATGAAACTGACCCAAAGATTCTTTGGCTATGATTGCTTTGGGTCCCAACAGGTCTGGTGGTCAAGGTCTGGGATTCAAAGAGGTGGGCTCTGGGAGACTCAGGTGTGTGCGATCTAGGTAGGCAGATACATTTGAGGAAGACTGAAGCCCCACTGGGGATTGGGAGCTGTCCAGAGTAAGTGTAGTCAGTACAGAGCTCAGAAGCCAATGTGGATCAGCCCAGAATAACTAGGCAGAATGGAGCCAGAAGCAGGATATAGGAGGTAAGACGTCTTACTAATCACCCCCAGGGATTCAAATTTATAGCGTTGTCTAAGCCTCTGGGGTGAAGCTGTCTCCAGTGCGGGAGCAAAGTCATCTCTACTTGTGGATCTTGGGTTGGGGTCATAGTTGCCTGAGATGGTGTCATCTTCAGGGTATGCTCCTGAACCAGGATGGTATTTTCTAGGATGTAGGACTGGTGCATCCTCTCCAAGTAGCTGTTCATAGGGTTGATGCAGGCATCATATATGGATGAACAATGACTTACTTACATCAATGACTTACATCATATTTGTCATATATGGATGAACAATGACTTACTTCAAGAATTTGGCCTTTGCACTATAAATCAGTGAAGCATCCACACCACTTTTTGGACTATAGTCACTAGAAGGGTGCAGATGCATTTGTCAGGCTTCTGGTGAGAAGTGACGCTCAAATGGGCCTCTGTCAGATGAGCAGCCGCCTGGCCTGTGGGATGATCTACATGGAAGTGTGTGTGTCCTTCATCTGGCCTCCAGTCTTTATGGAGGAACAAGATGGAAAATTTATTTTAAAAAGTTTAAAGCCTGCAGCAAGAAAGAGACTCATTTTAGAGGTTTATTTGCTGGACTGGAATGTTAAAAGGAGCTCTTTGAGGAGATCATTATGTCTCTCAATTAAGCTGGTTATCTGGAGCCTATCAGGACATCAAAGCTCTACTGAATGCCTTTCCAAGAGCCCACAGTGTGGTTCTGGGAAGTGAAATACATGTGTTGCTTGTGTCGGTAATGTCTGTAATGCTGAAAGGAATAAAGAACATGTTGACAAGGCTTTGAATTTTGATCTTAGTATATGTAGAGACAGATGTGATTTTGATTTACATTTTGAGTGTCTGGGAAGCAAATGATTCCCAGTGTTTTTTTTAATCATAAAGGGGACAACTTTTACATAATGGCCCAAGAATTTATGGTAAATGTGAAGATGGGACGAATTGTTGGCCAGGACATCCAGTACTAAGATAGCCACCTGAAGTGTGGCCAAGTGGATGGTTTCTCATATTCCAGTCTTTAGCAGGGACGTCCTGGCCAAGGGATGGAAGGAAATGGCAGCCCAGGAGCTCCATCATCTATGGGAGTGAGCAGGACAATGTGCTGTCTTTGAGCTCACTCCCATTGCTGTCTTCTCAGGTAGCCAGAGGCCTTCTTCTAGCTAGCTGACTTTTTGTAGTACTAGGAGACTTATCAGTGGGCCACGGACTGGGGAAGCCATTTCTTCTTGTAAGTAAAATATGGCAGAAGAGAAGGAGCAGCCAAGGAGGGAGATATATATACCCTTCTAGGTCACACCCTCAATGACATGCTTCTTCTGACCAGACCCATCTCCTAAGAGCACATTCAGCTCTGAACTCCATACTCTGATGAGCTTGGCACTCCCGTGATCTAATCACCTTCTAAAAGCTCCACCTCTGAACACATGCAGCTTTTAAAGGATATCCTAGATCTAAACCATAACAGTCTCTGACTTACCTTGCACAAGCAGCCTGGTGAGCTCTGCACAAGGGTAAGGCTTTCTCATCCCTCCTCAAACAGATGAGAATGTAGGTCCATGCATCCACTGCTATACTGTCAGGAAATGAAATTGAATATCAGATTACACCTTCAATCTCAAAAATAGCACTGGGAAGCCTCCCTATTCCCTCTTCCCCCAGCCACCATCCTCATAGGCTGAGCACTACTCAGGATGGGCAGCAGCACCCCTATCATCTCATCTTCTTCTTCTACCCCCACTGGCCTGTTGATGTCTTTTTAAAATTAAGTTTAAAAATTAAGTATAGAGCCACAGGAGTTGATCTATAAGTTGAACACAAGTCCTATCAAAATCTCAGCAAGACTTTTTTTGTAGGTATGGACAATATCATTCTAAAATTATATGAGTAGGCAAAGAGATTAGAATAAAACTATTTTGTTAAAGAATAAGAAAGTGGGAGAAATCACCTATTTGCTTGGAAAACATATTCTATAATTACAGTAATCATATCTATGTGTTATAGAAGGAAGGACAGACATACAAATCAACAAAACTAGACTCACAAACAGTTGATTCTTTTAAAAGGCTCTGTATTTTGAAATAATTACAGTTGTAAAAATAGTACAGAAGGTCCTTTGTACAATTAACTAATTTTCCCCAACAGGTACTTTTAGGTAACTATAAGACAATGTGAAACCAAGAACCTGGCACTGGTGTTACATGTACATGTAGTTCTGTATCATTTCATCACACATGCAGTCACGTCTCCATTACTGAAATTAGGACCCAGAAGGTCTCCATCACCAAGGACTTGCCTACAGTCACCCTCAGAGGTGCATCCCACCCTGTCCACTCGCTGGCCATTTGCGCTAGCTGCCTTTTTCCAGTCCTTTTGTGGTCTTCACTTTCCTAGGTCATCTCCCCTTCATGTTCTCCTCACCCCTGCCACAAGACTCCTGCCCCCCAGCTGGACTGTGAGCAGCTCCTAGTAGCCATCAATTTATGTTCCATCTCTGGCCATCCAAGAATAGGATATAAATGGAATCAGATAGTTTTAAGATTTAGGGGTTTTTTTTCCACTCACTCAGCACAATGCTCTTGAGATCTATCCAAGTAATTGTATCAATAGTTTGTTCCTTTTTACTGCAGGGTAGTAATCCATGGTACTTTCTGTATTTCAGACCCTTTCCTTCTCCCAAATCTGTTCCTTGCCTCTGAGCCAAGCCACCCATTTCTGCCTTACTGGAGCTTCCCACCTCCCTCCTCAGGCACCAGCACCATGAAACCAGCTGTCAGCCTCAGACCTTGAGGAACCCTTCCACTGTCTGTTCCCATTCATCCAAATACCACACTGTTCTTGTCTGCCTTGTCTGTCTCTCACCTGTCTGGTGAGTCCTATCACATGGGGTGCCAGTCACAGTGCAGGCCCTTGCTGAAGTTTTGGCCATATCTAGCTTGGGAAGGTTATATGTTCTCTCCCCCCTCCTGTTTTCCTCCTCATCTTCTCTATATCTTCCCCCTCCTCCTACTCTGCAGGCTGTTTTGCCTTTTGAGGGGATGAACTCACACTCTGATGTGGCTTGGCTTTCCCCAGTGCTTTCCCCTGAATGTCGTGAAACTCAAACAGCATTTTTCTCTGCCATTGTTAGTAGAGTCATAGGATGGAAAAGCTACCTCTTTACAATACCATCCTACATGAATTTTCCTATTCCTCCGAGCCCAAGCTCTAAGGGAACTCAGAATTCTAGGACCTTGAACTTACAGGAAAATGAAAGCTTAGGCTGATGTAATCTTAGATTCCCATAATCATCAAATCATAGAAAGCCACAATAATGATATCTGAGTATTCTGTTATGTTAAAACCAGAGATTCCATTTGCAACATGGAATATTTGCATATGGAATCCTAGAATCCCTAGCACATTGATGCCAAAAATGTCAAATTGCACTCAAGAGTCCACCGTCTGTGCTATTGATGACAAGCTCTCTGTCCAGGGTCACACAACCAGAGAGGTGGGGTAGGCTGTGTCCCTCCCATCTAGGGGCCCTATCCCAGAGTCTGACTCCTTCAGTGCTGGCAGGAAAGCTGTTATGGTGGACAGACTAAGCCCAGTCCCAGCACCGCCACCCCTCAGTGTCCCTCCTGGGCAGTCAATTCACCCTCTATGACCTGCAATTTCATACACACAAAGGTATAGCAATGACAGGCAACACGTGAACCGTTAGATTTTATCTGACCAATGTTCTAAGATCTCTCCTGAGGTGAGGTAGTTAGGGCTTTGAATAGTGCCAGACTGAAAATCTCTGGTGACCTGGTGAGATCTCTGTCAGCAGGGGATGAAGATGCTGGTCTCGGGCTCATCAGGGAGGGGCACAGATGAGTCCTCCAGCTCAGGCTTTCTTTAGCATCTATCTTTACCCTGCACACTCTCCCTAACAATAAATCTTGGCTGTTCACACAATGGCTTGGGCCTCAGTTTCTTCATTTGTAGAGTACAAAAAGCAACACCCCTAGCTCCAAGTCTTTTTTCTCTGAGGGTCAATTAACCCACCGAGGACTTACTTAGCCCCTGAACCTACCATTTCTTTAAAGGCAGAGATGAATCTATTCAACTTTAAATCTATAGCACATCATGAGCTAGAGACACACAATACACATTAAAAACAGAGCATATCAACCCCCGTGGCTAGAAGAGATGCACCAGTCATCTGTACATCTGTCATGGGAGCCTCTGCGCAGGTCAGCTACTAATGCTGCCATCTCAGCAACCTCCTGCAGGTTGAGTATCTTCTTCTTGGTTACATCACAAGGAATTGATCAAGAGATATCTGGACCCCAACTATTCTGTCTCCCTATGCCTGTTTTCTTTTTTTCTTTTCTTCCACAGGGTGGCATTTGGTCTTCACAGTCTCTGACTTATTTACAAATTGAGGGAGAGGAGGTTAATTTAAGACTGGGGGCCCTTTGCAGTGACATCAAAGTCAGCCCAGGCGTGCCTTGCCCTTGGTGGGAGGTCTGGACCGGCTGCCCTGTCAGCATGTGGGCAAAGTCAAGCTCCCTCCAGAAGGGCAGGCATGCTGGGCCAGAGAGGGCTTGGAGGCTGGAAGGGATCAAGTTGCCCTGAATGGAAACAAACTCCAACCCCAAACCAAACCCAAATAGAGATTCCAGGAGGAACTGGGTGTCCCAAGTACCCCCAGGCAAAGCTGGGACAGGGAGGGTCAAACAATGAACTCAGAGCTCCAGGCTCCTCAAGGGGAGTGTGGTTCCAGGCCTATGCAGAGTAACTCTCCCCCTCCCCGGGAGACCCAAGCAGATGGAATTCTATCCTGTGAGCCAGCAGCCAGCCATAGGGAGAATGCAGTTCCAGGCCTCTGTTTACATCTGTCAAACAAACGTCCACAGAGGGAGGCTGAAGAGACAGGCCAGCACTATTGTGTCTAGCTTAGTAACACAAATGGTGGGCACTTTAGACTGATTCTAAGAAGGGCCCTCAACCTCTCCTAGGGTCCTGATTTAGACAGAAGTAATGCTTGGCCAGGAAGCCTTGGCCCTCACCTGTACTCATATTTGGGTACACTTCTGACTTCCAAGAGAAATAGAGTGCAAGGTACACTAGACCCCCACTCTTTTGTGGGAGCTAAGAAGCATCTCAGGTTGATCCTTGACAAGGGGGCAGGTCTTTTATTTAAAGTCTTGGACCAGGTATAGGAGGAAAGAAGTGTAGACTACTGGCAAATGCAAAAGGTCTGTATCTTAGACCTTCGGCCAGCCCCTTATAAAAACTGGGTTCCCTTCATTTTGCCTGACAGGTAAGGCTGATTAGCAGCCTCATTTGGCAAAAGAGGTAGACTGAAACTCAGGCAGGCTCAGTGGTCAAGCGCTGAGTTGGGTAAGCAGGGGTCGCAGCCAGGGATGAGGAAAGGAGGAGGGTTCCTACTCAGCCATGCAGCCCAGGCATCTGCTCCCAGTTCCTTTTCCCTTTACCACCAGTGGGGGATCACTGGCCCTGGGGTGGGCTCTGCTGTGGGCCTCCATGGTCTCTTGTGGTGGAGCTTTGGAATGTGCCCATTGCTTTTTCTTTATCCCGGTTCATATTTCCTCTGTGGCTGGGGTTTTCTACATGTCCCATATACTCCTTTTGTCTCATGAACATTTTCTTTTTCAGTATTGGGGATTGAACCCAAGGCTTTCATATTGAGCTGCATCCCTAGTCCTTTATTAATAGTAAGTATAGTAGGCCTAGTGTGTGTGTGTGTGTGTGTGTGTGTGTGTGTGTGTGTGTGTGTGAGACAGGCTCTCTAAGCCTCTAGTTGCCAAGGCTAGGCTTGAACTTGTAATTCTTCTGTCTCAGCTCCCTAGAGTGCTAAGGTTACAGGAATAGGGTGTTTAAGGCTTGTAGTTTATCCTCTTCCTCTGATCATTCTTAATACTTACTAGTAGGTAGATTCTTCTGGAATGAGGTTAAGGTTTCTAATCTTGCCTCACCCACCACATCCTGGCAGCCATATTTGCCCCAGTCAGATCCTGACTTCTGATTGACTCAGGGAGAACACGTGACCCTTAATTGATTTAGTCACATGGTCTCTTGCTGAATTTGTGGATCAGATGTGGCTAGGGCTGTGGAGTTTCAATTCTCTGCTATGAGTCCAGCTTTGGAGGAAAGCAGAGATAAGTTGTGCTTGGCTACATTTCTAGCCTCCAAAAGAAAGATACTAGCCCCGACTCCTGTACAATGGTTCCATAAAACACACCTATCCTTAAGGTAAATAATCCTTTTTGAGCATAAGAACAACAGCTGATTCATTGCAGTTTAAAACTGGGAGAACCATTGACTCCCACGGCCTCATCTGGGTTCACTACAGTAGCCAGCCCTCAGCTTTGTCCTGCTTCTGAGGCCTCCTTCCCTACAGTAAGCCCACCTTTCTCTTGGTGCCCCACACACTCACACCTCTTCCCACTACACTAAGCGTATTATTTTGTCCTTCCACTCTGACTCACGCTTTTCCTAATCTCACCTGGTACCACCCATCATAGGGCACTTAATACTAACAACTGCCTACCATTCCCATCCCCAGTTTTATGTTCCTTGAAATTCTGGATTTTATAGGATACCTATCCTGTGTGGGGTTGGAAGAGGGGACATGTCTTTAATTCCACAGTCACTGTTAGGACTTCATCACTTGTGCCTGGGAATGGCCACACTATCTAGCCCTCACATCCTTTCTCCCCTCTGAAGTTACCACTTTCCTATCAAGTGGGGCGGTCCACAAGGACACCCAGAGTGGGGACCACACATACAGCCAAGGGGCAGCTATGAGATCCTTCTTCTCTGAAACCACCCTTCCACTCCTCTCCCAGCCGGAGCCAAGGCCAGCTTCATACCACTGCTGAGGGCTGTGGCCTCAGCTATTCCTTTCCTTTCTTATCACAGCTTTCCCCTGCTCAAAATCCCCGGGCTAAACTTTGTCATCCTGCCACCACCATATTGTGATTTACCACACTGCTTCAAACAAAAGCAGAGAGTGTTTCCCATTGAATCAGTCATGGATCCAGAGCCCCTAGACTCCGTAGCACCTGAGGGCCTGAGGACAGAGGAGGTAATGGGGCCTGATGTGGCTTGGTTGCATTGTGTCCTCCCCACAGCCCTACTCCTCAGTGTACTAAAATCTTAACCCCAAGTGTTTGTGAATATGAAGAAGGCAGAGACACAGCAAAAAACAGCAAGAGACAGCATAGGCAGAGATTGCAGAAGTACAGCTGCAAACCAAGGATGCCAAGGATTACTGGGTGCCACCAGAAGCTAGAAATAGGAAATCTTCTGCCCTAGAACCTACAGAGGAAACATGGCTCAGCCAACATCTTGCTTGTGAACTTCTGGCCTCAAGAGCTGTGAGAATCCATTTGTGCTGATTTAAGCCACCTCACTTGTGGTCTTGTATTGTGGCAGCCCTAGGAAACCAATGCAAGGCTTCACAGCTGACTGCCTGCAACTCAACCCAGCTTTCCTTCCAGCCCTGAGCGCTCTCCCTGTAGTGAAGGAATCAGATCACATCCCTCCCTGCTCAAATCTTTCCTGTGGCTCTCTGTTGTCTTGACATCCATGACCTTCGTAACTGGTCCCACCAACTGCTCTGGCTGCCTTTTCCACGGTTCTCTGCCTCCTTTCAGTCCTGTTCCACCAGATAATAGTTCTGCTTCTCCCCTCCATGTGTCTGCTTACACAGTGCCAGAAAGCACGTCTTTGCCAGTTCTCTTCTGTTCATTCTCTAAAACCTCTCTGGGACAATCATTTCTTCCAAAAGTAGCAGAAATTGTTATTGAAGCATTCTATTGCCCAGACACTGTGCTTTCTAGTAATTATTTCGTTCTCTCCTTACCTGTGGGAGGGGTGTAGCCTTCCCCTGTTTTGTAGACAGAGCAACTAAACCCAAAAAAGCTCTTTGAGCTTGCTGTAGTGGTAAGTGCCATTGGGTCCAGACCAGGCCTGCCAGGATCTCTGTGTGGGGAGCCCTCACCTCCCCCAGGAACATCTGCTACTCCGGGCTCCAGCTGCCGCACGTTTCAGGATAACAAATTATGCTGTAACAAGAGGTGAAATCAAATGCGGGCCAAATAGTTTTGCACGGCAATTTCATGCAAAATAATTCCAAGGCATCCGTCTTCCTCACCATGTGGGGTTAGAACACATGGAGACAGAAGGACGAAGGAGCCAGAACCCAACTGGCTCTCACAAATAAACAAGGCACAGACGACATCATGGCCAGCAGGCGGCTGGAGCATAAATCAGGGCTTTTATGGGGCCAGTGGCCTGTCAGGGGCCAGACCCCTGCCAGGTTTCTGAAAGAGAATGCCAGTGGACAGCCTTGTGATCTGAGCCAGGCCTGCTCACTGATATGCCCACCCAGATTCCCTGCCAACCCTCTACCCCATCTGGGGGCCCCCTGTGGCTTGGCAGGGACGGGCTCCCTCACCCACTCACCCACTGGGTTTCTCACCAGATTTATTCCTTCATTCACTCTGTACTTCATGAGTAGTAGGCACTCAGTAAAAATTTCCTGAATGAGTAAATTTGCTCATTTCTTTCCTCCTTCCCTTTTTCCCACCTGCCTCCCATAAGAATCTCTTCATTGTGTCTGTGGCACTGAGGTCACTCCTTCAGGCTTTACCAGCCCCCGCCCAAGGTGCCAGAGTAGTCTCATGCCATACCCAAGGTACTGGGAAGATTGGGGCAGAGGGGAAAAGGCATTTCCACAGCAGATCTGGGTCCCTGCTTCCTGCCAAGATCCTCTTGGGGAGGCCCTTCCTCAATAGGAAGCAGGTGGGAGATGGATTGCCAAGTGACTCGTGCCCTAGTGTCCTCCTGAAATCCTGTGCAGCCTGCACTTCCTTGTAGGTTCCTCACCATCTGTGCCTCAGTGGCCTTTGGCCACTTCTAGGAAGACCCCTTTCTCCTAGAGCTCAAACTTTGCTAAGCAAGCCAGTGATCCCATAATCTATAGCCTGCCGCCCTTTCCTCTTTTAGCCCCTGCATTTGACAGCCAAAGGTATGGAGTGGATGACAGCTCTTACTGACCCCAATTTCCTACCACAATTACAGCTTTACTTTATTCATCCATTTTTATATGTTATGTTAAAAGACACAAAGTAAAGTTTACCATTCATGACATTCACACATTAACACCATTGTACAATCATCACCACTATCTAGATGCAAAACTTTTTATCACCCCCAAAAGAAATCTCCCTATACCTCTTATGCAATAAAACTCACTCCCCAACCCCCTATAACCACCCATCTCCTCAAAGCTCTTTACTAGTGATACTATCATGGGTGAGCTAGCATGAATTATCCCCAACTCAGAGGGGATCAGGGCTGTATGCTCACACACTCATGCACATACTGGCACAGCCAGGCCCCACCCTGTGCAAAAGAGCAACCCAGCCTGCATTTCCCTCCAAGCCAGTTCTGATACTTTTGAGGTGAAACAGATGCATCTCCAGCACCTGGGCCTCTTTCCTCCATCGAGTATGAAGGAACGGACATTGTGATCAGTTCAGAAGGCAGTGATGGTCACCCTGTAAATTGAGGTTATTGATTGCTGGGCTGAGAAGGCATCAGGGATCAGGTGCGGAATTAGCAGGGAGAGTAGATGTGTGGCTGTGGACTTCAGTGCCAGAGCAGATGTCAGCACCACTTCCAGAGCTGGTCAGTAGGGTTTGATGATGATGGGCCTTCCTGCAGCCCTTCTAAGCTCACACCTCTTGGCCTGAGCACATGATTTCTCTAGCTGTACTCACCTTCTCCCTGAAACTTCTCCAGCCTGTAGCTCCTATTTGTCCTTCAAAACGCACTCAGTCTTGCCTCTGCCATGTAGTGATCTCAGCCCTGGGATATCAGTAGCAAAATTTCTGTGGCTCACACCCACTGCTGTGGTCACCCCAGGCTGAGGTGTGGGCTGGGTCCAGCCAAAACTTCCCTTTCAGCCTAGAGGTGCAGAAAACATCCCAGATGAAGCAGCCACAATGCGGGATCCTGTTGTGTTGAAGCCTGAGAGTCAAGGTTCCATGGAGCTCCAGAAGACAATATCATGCCAGCCCCCTACAGATCCAGGGCTGCCCGCCCACTCTGAGAGTCACAATGGGCCCTGTTGCCAGATAGGATGATACAGCTGTTGGGAATGGATTCTGTTGCTTGTGCCAACATTTGGTTACTGTCACTCAAGGCAGTGAGTGACTTAAGCACCTTGATTTCCACTTTCCATATCAATAAGCTGGGAATAATGGTTCCCATCCCTCATGAAGCTCTTGTGAGATGCTGTGTATGTCAGCAGTGGGTCTCATGTAGTCAGTGTTTTCAAACAGCAGCCACCACCACAGCTATCCAGACTGAGCCCTCTGGACTGGGAGGGGAGAGGGGCTGGAGAAAACTGTAGTGAAACAGGGCCTTCTAGGTCGAGATAGGAAACAGAGGACCCTCAGTCTGGTGAGGAATGCCTCGCTTCCTGAGCACTTGTCTATTCCAGCTTTAGGCACTACCTGAGCATCCCCGGCTCCTTCCCCTGGGTGGGCATGAGGGTATCTGCCTCTCCATAGCAGCCACCAGGCAGCATGGGTGGGGCAGGAGCAGATTCCAGCTCCACTTGCCAAATGGGACTAACATGTGAACTTGGTGGCAACCCTGGCAGGCCTTCCTTTTCCTAGCCAAACCACAGAGTTCAACCATGGAGCCAGTGAGTGTCCCTGTAAGCCAGGGACTCTAGTGTCAAAAGAGCCTCCATCACCACCTCATTTCCTCAGGCACGGTACATGGGGAGCACAGCAAAGCGCTCACACCTTGTGCCCACAGCACAGCCAAGTTACATTCTGTAAGGGTAGAGACAGCAGTAGTACTAATCTCCTGCCTCCTCAGATTCTTTCTTTTTTGGTACCAGAAACCAAACTCACAACCTCACGCTTGCCAGGCAGGCATTTATGCCACTGAGCTAAATCCCTGGTCCTTTCTCCTCAGTTTATGAATTTGTTCTAAGGTTCCTTTTGCTCTTCCATGACCGTGGAGCCTAGCAAGCCTTTAAGAATATTGTTGTAGTCAGGGTTTTGCAAGGGAAACAATTTAATGCAGGAAACATAATTTATGGGATTATTTTATGATAGTCACCCAAAGAATTAAATACAAAAAGAGTGCAGGAAATCTGTTCACACACTAAAGACTCAAAGAATCCAGTTGAAGGCCTTGATCCCATGACAATGTTTTGCATGAGTCCAGCTAAAGACTTATAGTCCATGGCAATGTCTCATGCAAGTCTATTTCAGAGATCTGCACTAGGAAGGCCCAAAAGTCAGTGGCAGAAGCTAGAAAGTCTCTGCCAGTGAAATGAGAGCTCTGTGCCAGCAAGTTGAGAGATCAGCACTGGAACCAGGAAACGATGCTCAAGGCAAGGATCAGAGCTCTCCTGAAGAGAACTGCAGCCATCCTCAGTGACAATGAGGACTTGAGCTCCTCCGATGATGAGAACTGCAGGGTTCAGATCAGGAAAACCAGCATGACAAGCTCCTCCAGAAGAATCAACAGCACCATCTCTTCTCTCCAGTTCTCCTTTTTATGTTGTTGGCAACAATCCTCAGGTGAGCCCTTCCACACCCAGCACCAACGGTGTTACATGTTGACCACCAGTTACCAGTTCCCCACAGATACCTTTGTGAAAGTTAGGGGGAAAAATGCCTTGTTAGTAGATGCAGTCCCATGCCATGGTTTTACTCCCACACCCCACTCGTGCCCTCAGCCAGTGTCCTCGTGGAGGGAACATCTGACAAAACAACCATTCCCAGCCCTCTCTGCTCTCTCTTCCCCTCCAAACTAGCTCCCATTACATCCTCATAGATCCCTCAGATTGGCTGGGCAAGAGGTACCGTCTCCCCAGGGCCCTTGTCTTTCCTGTCAGGACCAGATCAGAGGTTCTTGTACCCCAACCCTGTGTTGGGAAGAGGGAAGAAGATACCTGTGTTTATTTTCCCAAATTTCCCAGATTAGCTTCTGCCTTTGGCCTCGAGGGAGCATCAGAGCTCCCTCTCCTCCTGCTGGTGGGGCTCAGCAGCCCTAACTTCTGATGGTCTCTTGAGGACTTCTGTATTCACAGTGAGATGGAATGGGCTTCTCACATCAGCATTTGTGCTGATCTGGCCCTGTGCCACTGGAAATCCATCACCCCAGGACAATACTGATCTTATACTGGCCCCCAAGACCCTTGTGCCTGGTCCTATTTTCTCTTCCAGACTCACTCCTTCTTTCTAACCTATGTGCCAAACAGAATTCTTTAGCCTCTCAGAAAGTCCCAGGTGGCTTGAAGTCCTCATGGCACTCAGCTCACCAAGGGTTCCTGCTCTAAAAATGGGTGATAACCCACACCCCAGCAGTATATACAGAGTGCCCATGGCCATTGGCTAGCTCAGACCCCATCACAGTTCTGTAAGAAGGGCAACAGGGAAGAGCTTGTATGTCTGGGCCACTTGCTCTGGCATCTAGTGCTGTTCTGTCAGAGATGCTGGATAAACAAAGGGTGGGTACAATGGATGAATGGGTGAATGGATGGATGCACATGATGGTGTCTTAGTGTACTTGGGATGCCATGACAAAGCATCAGAGATTGAGTGGCTTAAAAACAAAAGAAATGTATTGCTCACAGTTCAGAAAGCTGAGAATTCCAAAATCAAGGTGCTAACAGATGGTGTATGTGTTGAGGGCCCACTTCTTGGTTGATAGATGGCCGTTTTTTTCCTATTTTTCGTGTGGCAGGTTTAAGGATTTTTTCTGGGGTCCCTTTATAAGGACACTGATTCCATCACGAAAGCCCCACCCTCATGACCTAATCACTTTTGAAAGGCCCGGCCTCCTAATACCATTACACTGGGAGATAGTTTTCCACCTAGGAAGTTTGGGAGGACACATTCAGACTAGAGCAGGTGGGTAGATGGATGGATGACTGGGTGGTTTGATGGATGGACAGAGACTAAATCAGGATGCAGAGCAGGAAAAAACTGAAATGTGATGGAATCTGTGCAGTCCACAGGGCTCCCGGAAGGGAGTGCTAGTCTAAGCAGTTGAGCAGGTAGGGAGTGACGGAGCTGGTGATCACGGAAGGGAAGGAAGCAGGGGGAGCAGGGCATGCTGGGAGGCAGGCAATGGAAGCCCCCTTTCTCCTTCTGGTCGGGTGGGCACTGCTCAGGAATGATGATGCTAGGCCTCCCCAGGCCACCCCAGCCACACACCCGTAGGGCCTTTCTTTGCTCCAGGCACTCCACCCAGCTCTGGGGCCTTTCCCAGGGAGGCTTGGGCTGCAAGTGAGGAGCAGGGGAGTGAGGCAAAGCCAGGCTGCCCACCCTGGAGATGACAGCCTGGAGTCTTGCATCATGTAGGCTTAGATTTCTCAGTCCTCCTGACTCCCACGGTGGGGCTAAGTCAGGGCTTTGGGCAACAAGGGAGGAAAGTCTGAAAACCATTAACAAGAAATCATTATCCAAGGGAGACAGATGAGTGGGCTGCAGAGCCTTGCCAGAGAACGGGGAAGGGAGGTGGAAATGATGGCAAGCAAGAGGGCAGGGGATTGTTCAATCAGGGGTGCTCCTCCCACTGTCCTACTAGCTCCTGAGCTAGTGTGTGCTTGAGTGTCTGGGCGTGTCTGTGTGTCTGCCTGTGTGTAACTGGATCTACCTCCTGTGGTTGATAGGAGGCTTCCACAAGTTAATTCTTAGGAAAGGCTGGGATGGAGGGCCTGGTGCATGGTAAATTCCTTGTATTAGTAGCTAGTAGAGAAGAGAACAAGAAAGAACTTGGTACATGGTTTGGTTTCTGCCACCACAATTAGGATGGTTTGTGCCACATTGGCCACAAGTCTGAGGTTGTATTTGGTCCTCAGAGGCAAAAGTTTTTATAAAACCGGATCGGTCAACCCCTCCCACCCCCAGTGGCACACCACTGACCCTCAGGCTACTCCGCTGTCATCTGACAGGATCCTCTGCATCTCTGGAAATATGTTCTAACATCCTGTCCTCCAAACTCATCTGTTTGCATTCTCCCTATCCAATACCTGGCCAGTCTCAGGAAGAGACTTCCTGTATCACAGCCGCACACCCTCTGTGGGAGTCCCCTCTCTTTGCCTCTCCCACTTTGTACCCACCTCTTCTGTGCCCAGGAGACCTGTTCAAGTTGTTCTCCCTCCCTCTCCTTCCACTTGCTCCTGTCCCTGCTGATCACAATCCCAGACGCCATGATGCTGAATGCTGAAATTCCAGGAAAAATTTTTCCTACTTATTTCACTTCGTGCAGGCCAGGTGGCTCTGGGCAGGTTCTTTCTGCTTTCTGAGCTATTTCTTGAGCACATGAGGAGCCACAAGTCTTGACTACCTTTCCTCTGCAAACTGCTTCCCATGTGGCTTTGGAAGGCTCTTGGCCTGGGTTTCCTCAATTTCCCCCTCTGAATAGTGGGCTGGCCTTATAATCCCTAGGGCTTCCACAGGTGCTGTCCTTTGCTTTGAATGTCAGCTTAGGCTGGGAATCTCAATCCCTTTCCAGTCTCCCACAGCCATCCAAGAGCAGGGGGCAAGAGTGAGGGGTGGGAAATGGTTAAGGAAGAGTCAGGGAGAGCTGCACCCCTAGCCTGGAGACATGCCTGAATGTGGTTTCAGACACAGCCCCCACTTGACACGTATCAGGTACTGAAAGCCCCACAGACAGGAGTGCTCACACACTGCCTTTGGGCTGGCTGGCCAGGCTCTGCTCTAGAGGATAGACCCCAGCCCCAAGGCAGGAAGAGATCTTGGTGGGTCCATCAAGGCCCACACAGTGAAGGTGGAACTTGGGACTCTGTGGGAATTCCATGGCTTCACTGTCCCTTGTCCCTGGGACAACTGCCCCTCCCCATAGGAGAGCCATTAGGTCACACCCTTCCTGTGCAGAAGGCGAAATAGGGGCCCAGCTTCGTGCAGGCCATGCCTCATTCTCCCCACTGATCTCAGCCACAGGGGCAGTGACAGCCCACAGAACCCAGCAGCCGTGCACACTCGCTGCCTGAGACCAACTTCAGGGCTGGTATTTGGGTAAAGTGTGTGTCCAAGGCCCTCGTGCTGAGAAGGTCCTTACACTCCCAGAATAGGGAATAAGAAGCTGGGGAACAAAAAGGGAGGGGCATTTGCTGGGGTCCCACACAGGGCTGGGCTGTCAGCCACAGCTTCCTGTCCCAGTTGCCCCTCCACATTACCCCTTCTTTATGTGAGATCCTGGAGGCGGTGGCCCCAGAGTGGCAGGCCCAGGACTCTGATGGGGACAGTGAGTGGGGTCCATGGGAACGTCCCTGAATCAGATCTCCCTTGGAAAAGGTGCCACAGGCTGCAGCGGATCAGTGGTGCGGAGGCCACTCATTTCCTCTGGCCCGGAGGGAGAGAGGCCATGCCACACAGCCCCCCATTGTTGGCTGCCCTTATCTCAGGAAGTTCCGCATGCCCCATCGTCCATCCGGGAGAGGCAGCTAGGCCCCAGGCCCCTTCCTCACCTTCCTTTGGCTCTTGGAAGCTGGAGAGCTTGACCGGCTCAGATGATGCCAGCCCCTTCCCATGGGAAGCCTGGACATCCTCGGGGCAACAGTGAGTCATGCAGCGCAGAGTGGCAAGGCTTGGGTCTCAGCTGAGCTTCAGAAGGATAATCCTGGGGGGCTGGAAGCAAGGAGAGCATGAGGCAGCAGATGGAGGGAGCCAGGCTGCTCTTGAGGCCCAGACCAGGTAGGACAGGGCAGTCACAGTGGGCGCCATATTCCTGTGTGGGTCCTCTCTTCCAGGAGTGCATTTGGCTGCTGGTTCCACTTTAGTATGTAGTGCAGCCACACTCCTCCTCCAAGAAGCCTTCCCTGACCTCTCCCAAGCCCCGCCATAGACTCCTATCAGATCCTAGAGCACCCTATGTGCATACATAGGCGACTCCCTGACTACAGCGGACTGATTGCTTTGATGGCAGGTCCCCACATCTGAGGGCTTGCTTCATGCCTGCCCTCTCTAGCTGCTGAGAGGACCCACTAGGGCTGGCTGTAGCCACATCCCACAGGCACTCAAGTCCCTGGCACAGACCTATCCCTTCACCAGCCTACCTACCCTTGCCAGCATGCTTTTGGCCAAGTGATCCCTTCACCCAGGATGCCCTGCGCATGCATCCCCAGGAGAACCTGCCACTCTTTAAGGACTCCAAGTGCCAGCACTCCCTTTGGCCCCTCTCTGCAATCCCTGGTCCCAGGGAGTGTGGCTGAAGCCACTCTCCTCTGCACAACAGCCTCACTCAAAAATCTTTTCAAGAAGGTTTAGGAAATGTTTAGGAAAGGCTAAAGGAACTGTTTCAAAGCACCCATTTGCCCACCGCAACTGTAACAAATGACATGGATCTGCTAACATCTTAAAACAAGTCTAGAAAAATCTAGAATTTCATTTTCATGGCAACACTGTTGAGGACTTCCAATCAGGAGTTTTTATCACTTTCCAAGGCCAGGTGCCCAACAGCGCTGGAGGAAGCCACATATCAGCAGGTGGGGAGTGAGTACCCTTGAGGCACACATGCCCCTCGGGGAGTGTAAGGAGGAAAGGAAAGTCACCTCACTAAGACGGAGCCTGTGGCAGCTGGGCAGAACCCACACTACATGATGACAGTGGTCAGGGTTTGGCTGGCAGCCTGGGGACACTTCCACTGCCATGTCCTTGGCTGCCTGGACAGATGAGAAGACTGTGGCTCTGAGAATCTTGTGACCTATTCAAGGTCACCCAGCAGATTATAGATAAATTATAGATTATAGAATCCAACTCTTCGAGTCTTCCAGCCCAGCCCCAAGTCTGCCAGTGTCAAAACCTTGCCTAGGATCACCCCAAACAGGAGAACCAACAACCCGAAGTGTTTGTGGTTGGGGGTGGGACTCACTGCTGCAGGAAGACATAAGGCAGAGGTAACCTGCCATTAGGAGTGTAGGTTAAGTGGCCATTTCCTGCACTGGGTCCTGAAGTTCATGCTGGGTCTGTAGTTCTGAGTGCAGTCTGGTCAGTGCCAGATTGATGTTCTTGAACCTGACGTTGACATGAGGGGATCTTAAAATAGGGGTATGGGGTATAGGGGGCAGTCTGGACGAGGGCAGAGAGCCCCCTAAGGAAAGGTTCCTTCCTTCTTCCCTCCTCTGAGCCAGCAATAGGGAGAATCAAGGGCAGAGAGGAGTGATAGTGGCCACATGACACCTAGGCCAGAGCACAGTGT